>NW_020624820.1:2762907-2779987 GCF_003573695.1 Papaver somniferum | reverse complement strand
ATTCCACAATTAGTAATAAATAATCAACGACCGGGCATCTGAGCTACCTCTAAGTAAGCCCCGATTCAAATGGTGAAGGTGTATTCAACGATGATACACTAACAGTCACCGCACGAACGAGTATTTCAAAAATACAACGAAACGATGAACCTATGCAAAATAGAGAAGAAAATAATAAATAATTAAAAATATTGACCAGGGTGCTTGGAGCACGGACACACGACCGACCGACCGTGTTGTGGTCAATCCCACGCCACTTTTATATTTTTAATGCATTTTTATTATTTTCCATGATTTGATGAAAATTCTCTCATTTTATCAAATCTCCTTCGTCTTGAGGAAACTCCTCGATTTCATGGTACTTCCATAAATCCATAAAAAATAATATAAAATTAAGGAAAGGAGTGTGGGGCGTGACCATTGGCCAACCGGCCATGCCTTGGTCCCAACCGTCCCCACACCCACGGTTCCTTATTATTATTTTATTATTATTATTATTTCTCTAATTTCATGAAAAAACTCCTTGATTTCATGATATTTTTGGACAAATCATCAAATAATAATAAAATAAAATAAAATAAATTATGAAAACTTGTGGGACCGGGCCTTGGCCGGCCGACCATGCCCTAGCCGGTCCCACACGCCCCTTTGTTTTATTATTTTATTATTAGTTTTCCTTGAATTCATCAAATTCCTTGATTTCATGGTATTTCTCTCAAATTAGGAAAAATTCCCTCAAATTATCAAAATACCTAAAAATATTAAAAAATTAGGAAAACTAGTGGGACCGGGCCCTAGCCGGCCGTCCATGCCTTCCACGGTCCCACACGCCCTTGTTTTTTATTATTTTAATATTTTTTGCTTCCTTGAACTCATGAAAACTCCTTCAATTCATGGAAACTCCCTAAATTCATGAAATTTCTCAAAATTCATGAATTTTTCATAAAATCATTATAAAAATTAGGAAAACTCGTGGGACCGGGACCTAGCCGGCCGGCCATGCCTTCCACGGTCCCACATGCCCTTGTTTTATTATTTTAATATTTTTTGCTTCCTTGAACTCATGAAAACTCCTTCAATTCATGGAAACTCCCAAAATTCATTAAATTTCTCAAAATTCATGAATTTTTTCATAAAATCATCAAAATATTATAAAATTAAGGAAAAGGCACCACGGAACCGTGGTCACGACCGGCCGACCATGCCTTGACCACAGCGGTCCCATGCCTCCTCATTCCTTATTTTATAATTATTTTTCATCATCTCATGGTGTTTTCCTCAGTTTCGTCGAAACCCTAATTTTGGCATATTTTCTCGAATGGATGCTCAATTGCACGCCAGAAAATATCAAAATTCTCAGGACTGAGACGCGGACGCCTTGGGGACACGAGCACGCTATCTTGACCGACCAAGATTGGCTCTTTGGCTCACGGAAGCCGGTCCCATCAATTTTCACAGTTTTGACCTAATTTGCACAATTGCTCGTATTAGGTCCAAAACTCTCCCAAACACTTTGGATTTTCATGAAGTGATCGTCAGGAGGTAAAGAGACAACCCAGGGCCGGTTTCATGACTCCATGGTCCGTTCCTCGCCTCGTCATAATTAATTAGGTTTTCTCACCTAAGGCTCAGACGAGCATTTTCGAATAAATGATTAAACCAGCATTTAATTATTCTTTCACCAACAAATCGTCAAATCTTTAGGAGTTATTCGTATTTGCTCACGTGAGCATATGGACACTACATGGTTGATCCACGGTCCCATGTAGTCACTCTCTCATTCGTCCCATGGTTGAAATTCTGACGAACCATGAATTGATCATCAATCGATCAAATTAGGGTTTCTGAATCCAAGGATCATCATTCCAGATTCTAACCTTAATAATTTTATGACGACCTCATGGTCATTAATTTTATTAATTATGCTCGGTTCAACGACCAGTATTCTAATTAATATTTTTGATACGCTGCCAATAATCCATCAGACGAGCAACACATGCTCAGACGATCAAATATTCAACAATTCATCACATGAGAAACACTTGCTCAGATGATAAATATTTGTTCAAACCAAGGAATATTGGTTCAACAATAAATATTCAACGATCCACCGAATGAGCAATACTTGCTCACTTCATCGTAAAAACTATGCCTCTGTCTCATGACATGTTCAATTCACGAGTTTCAGAACATCATGTTCAACTCAACGACTACATGGACTCATCATCCCATCAAACCACGAAGTCATCAATTGAGTAACAAACCACGAGACGTCAATCGTGTCACTTGGGGGGATATAACTTAGGGTTTTGATCTGGCGGTCTACGACACGTGTGTTCAAACACACGATGGAATCTGAGCAAGTCGTGCAATCAGTTGAAGGAATTCACGAGGTAGTGGGTGGAAAATCGACCAAGTCTCCACACGTTGAGCAACTGGTTTCAAACACGATCTCCACTTCCCCACTCGTTGATTCCATCAACTGTCACACTTCATGGAATCATGGTGTCTACAATTTCAGCAATATAAATAAGTCTCTGAATCATGATTGGATCATCATCAGTATCATCAATCTCACGTCAAACTGGCAACATGAGATCATCAACTCATTAAATGAGCAACTACTCTCAATTGAGCAATTTCAATCACTCAGATCTTATCGTATTCAGAATTCACACACCCACAATCTTTGGTTACCATTGATTCCACACATTTTTTAGCTTCCCTCCTACAGATCAACCCATCCTCTCTTGTGACCGAATTTACTCTGGAACGGTCATTGTCTTGATTTAGGCCGGAGTACTACAGAGTGATCTCTCGAATCTAAAGCACCCCCTTTGCAGCGGTGCATATGTGTGAGGTTTAACATTTCGCTCGGTTCGAGGAGTCTCCTCCGTACGGTCGTCTCCTTAATTCCTTAAAAACCAGCAAATAGTTTTTCCCTATCTACATTTTTATGTTGCAACTTCTAGTGTATTTGTCACTATGATAGTTAGAGTGACTGGTCATCATGTTGGTTGATTGTAGCAGGGATGTCACTAAAAGTTCAGCTTGGCGTGAAGCATAATATCAGGAACATATTTTCTTAATCTTTTACAACAATCACTCAAGGAATCAACGCTAGAGACATTAATAATCTTCGAGATGCAGGAATCTACACCTGCAATGGATTGACGATGCATATCAAGAATATAAACCCCACTTTATGATTTTGAATCTTGAGTTTTTGAGAATGTCGTGGTACTATCAAAATTTTAATTCATCTAATTGCAACTTTGATGGTTAGTATGAGAATAAATGCTAAATACCCACATGTGTAACTTCCAATCACACATTTCATATGCATGTGTAACTCCAAATTACACATGCCTTTTTATGTGTACTAGCTGATTATACATGCTTGTTTTAGTTTTAGGAGTGTTTAGTTAGTGAATTTCCTTTAGATTGGTAGATGTAATAGCAGCCTAATTATACTGTTTCATATACATAGTTCGTATTTGCGTATTGTTTCATATTCATAGTTCATGTATTTGTGTATTGTTAAATTATACTTTTTTCACTCTTTGTGCAATATTCTTCTTAATAATTTGATGTAATTGATTGAAATCTAGTTTTGATTGACTATATGATTTTGTATAGAGGTTGTGGTCAGTCCATTAGCATATTATGTTTCTCTAACTAATGACTGAAACTGCATTTCTGACATACTGTTGATTCCATTAGCTCTTTTTGGAGTTGATTTCACTGGTTAGAGGGGAAATTGATGAGTGCCAGGTAACTTCATTTTTGTGTGTGTTATCTTCCTATAAATACATCAGTTTTGTGGAGCGTTTATTATGCATACACGACACACTTGGCAAAATTAACTTTATCCATGCATACTCAGTTATCCTTTCTTAGTGTATTTTGCTTTTGATTGATCCAAAGTACACTAAAGCTTGCAAGTTCATAATAAATGGCATATTCCATATGCATGTGTAACTGAAATTTACACAAGCCAGATGCATGTGTATCTCCTACTTACACATGCTATATGCATGTGTAACTCTCGGTTACACAAGTGAGCTGGTGTGTAACTGCTGAGTACACGTCATATTTTATTTAGAAGATGCATGTGTAACTCCCAGTTACACTACACAGAGTATGTGTAACTCCTAACTACACTTGCTTAGATAAGTCATTAAGTGTCTTTCTATGATCTTTGTTGTTCAACTTGTAATTGTTTTATAAGTTTGATTCTGTGGATTTGTTTTTCATCCAACCTAACTCGTGGATGTTTATTTTGTTGCAGATACGTAAGCATTTTGGAATCGAGGAAGATAAGAAGGGAAAATGACATTTTTATTTGAAGATGTCGTAGCTTATTTTTAGGATTTTATTTTACGTATTTCGTATTTTAGCTTGTTTACTGTGTTCAACAACAATTGATAAATAGAGAAGTTTTTGTAAATGGAATTATTGTTTCAATTACTGAATATAGGAATGTAACTTCTAGATATACATTTATTATGGATGTGCAACTTCAAAATACACATGAGTTACACATGCCATATGCCCATGTTAGCTGTTTCGTGACGTATGAATGTGTAACTATTGCGTACACATGCCATACAGATGTGTAACTTCTAGTTACACATGCCATACGGATGTGTAACTTCTAGTTACACATTCCATATGGATGTGTTGGGAGATGGTGGTGGTGGGAGGCGGTGGTCGGCGCCGGCGGTTGGTGGTTGGAGGTGGTCGGAGGTGGATGGCAGTGGTGGTCGGAGGTGGTTGGTGGCGGTGGTTGTCGGAGGTGGTTGGTGGCGGTGGTTGTCGGAGGTAGTTGGTGGTGGTCCAGGTGGTTGGAACATCATCACGTAATATTTAAATAATTTGGGGCCTAGATTTAAATTTTATTTAATTATGGGATTGACAATATATAAAAGGGTATGAATGTATTTTAATAACTCCGGGCCTAGATTTAAACTTCTTTTAATTAAGGACCTCATATTATGGGTTATCCATGGGTTGGGCCTGAGCCTAATTTTCCCTTATTTTTATTTAGTTGAAGTTACTATAATAAATAAGCTACAATAAATTTTTTATTTATGTCTATCATGCATATTTCTATATAAAATTTGTTTTTATAACTCTTCAGGACTCTAAAAATGTCTGTAAGACATTAGACAACTCTGCATAACTCCGCAAAATTTTGCTCAATTCTGTGTAATTCTTGCAAAGTTATTAATTTTCATGACTCTTTTTAAAATCTCTACAAATCTACAAATGTATTTATTGAGTAAACCCCTGTTAGGCCACCAAAGAAGCACCTAACACTAATACAAAGGATTGACATTGCATGGACCATACATCCTGCTAGCATTGTTCTTACAAAATAGAGCTGTATTAAAAGTATCCATATTTTGAAGACGATGGATGATTTTGAGTCTTAATAAAACAAAAGATACTGGGTTGATATCAGTATTACTGCCTTCTTCTTCACTATTCGTGCTTTCATGGTAGCTTAGATGAAATCTTCCTTTGACAGCTTTGTGGTAGAGCAATTTGAAATGAACTAAAATTTCCATGGATTCGACTTGTATCTCTATATTAGTGTGCCGCATTTCTTTGGCCCTTTGAAAAGCTAGATCTGCACCTCCTGTTGCTCCCCAAGCTCCAGAGTATCCTGGATGTCCTCTGGCACCAGTGTTGTTTTCTGCAAAGTCTAGAATTGTCAGTGCAGAGTAGCATATCAAAGTTTTAGGGTCCTGTAGAGTACCAAATTTGATGATTCTTCCATAACCCGTAGCAGGATATTGATTCGTATTGTATGGTATAATATTGTTTTCCATAAGAGAATTAGTTTCCTCAGGTAATAGAGAAAAAGCATTCATAATATGCTCTGGCATGTTGTGAACTCCATTGTGATTGCAGAGATGTTGTTAATGCAGTTAGAGGTTTTGGCTGCATTTGGCTGGATTTGTCTGAAAACTAGATCACATATAGCTTTCCAGATGTACCAGCAAGTAGTTGCATAGATGTTACATTCATGGTTGGTCATCCCAGTATGAAACCAGGAATTAAGCCAGTCCATGAAAATAGTGGAGTTGTCAAACTGTGTATAATGAGGGCCAATGATTTCCTGCCAAACTAAAGTGGCGGAAAGACAGTTTAGAAACATGTGTGTCATGGTTTCTTCATCCCCACTGTTGCATATGGTGCATATATGATCAATGTAATGCAGGATACTAGCTGTTTTAGCATTAGTGGGGAGAATTCCATGAGCACATTTCCAGATGAAAATCTTAATAACTGGAGCAACATCCATGTTCCAAATTGCCTCCCAATTTCCTGTTGTTGTATCATTTCTGTAAAGATTTTCAATCTTTGCTTTGTATAGAGATTTGACAGAGAATTTTCCTGTGTTATCTAGGTTCCAGATGATCTTGTCTTCTTCTCCTGGATGAGTAGGTATAACAGTTATGGCTTGAGAAATATTGTTGCTGAAGTAAGATTGAACTAGATTCTCATCCCAGTCCCATTAGGAAGAAGTAGAGATTCCACTGTTTCAATGTGGTTGGGACAGTTTGAAGGTTTATTGAGTCTTGAAGTGATGTTTGAGACCCAAAGATCATCCCAAATTTTAATTTGACTCCCATTACCAATCCTCCAGACACAATGTTGTTGGATGTTGCTAATGCCTTCTAGAATTCCTTTCCATGTCCATGAGTCACCATCTTTTGACTTAATGTCCATGTTGAGGACATTTCTGCCAATTAGGTACTTTGCATCCATAAATTTGTACCAGAGAGAATCTTTATCTTGCTCCAGCCTCCAGCCAATTTTGGTGATCATAGAGTTATTGAAGAGATTAATATTCATGAAGCCTAATCCTCCTAGCTCTTTTGGTTTGCAGACTGCAGTCCAAGCTTTTGGGTAATAACCAGTTGGATTTTCTAAATCCCCTCACCCCCACCCCCCAGAAGAAGTCCCTTGAAGTTTGTTGATGTCTTTGCAGGTTTGCCTTGGGATCTTGAAGCAGTTCATCTGGTAAATACAGGCAGATGAGGTGACAGATTTGATGAGCACCTCCCTTCCTGCAGGGTTCAGAGGCACATTTTTCCTGCTGGATAATCACAATTTTAGTTTTTCTACACCAGGTTTGAAAGAGTTGATTTTTCTTCTGTGAGTGAAAAGAGGTGAGCCTAAGTATTTATCATCCAGTTGAAGAACTTGAACCCCCATAGTGTTGCTGATGGTGGGGATTAGGCTTGGGTTAGTGTTTTTACTGGAAAAAAAACTCCATTTTTGTTGAAGTTGATAAGCTGGCCAGAAGTGCTTCCAAAGATCCTTAAGATATCCATAATGTTTTGAGCTTCAATCATATTGGCTTTGCAGAAGATCATGCAGTCATCAGCAAACAAGAGGTGGTTGATGGAGGGTGCAGATTTGCAAATCTTGATTCCATTGATAAGACCCATCTCCTCAGCATGTATAAGAGTTATAGATAAAGATTCCATGCAGAAAAGGAAGAGATAGGGGGAAAGAGGGTCACCTTGTCTTAGGCCTCTAGAGGGTTTGAAGAATTTATCAGGGGAACCTTTGATTAGAACAGCAGAAGTGGAGGTGGATATGCACTGCAATGTTTTGTTGCATCATTGGTCATTAAAGCCAATCTTCTTCATGATGGATAATATAAATTTCCAATCTACTTTGTCAAAGGCTTTTGCCATATCTATTTTGATACCCATACTTCCAGAGTCTCATTTTTTCCCTCTTTTATACCTCATATTGTGTATGATCTCATGGGAAATAGCTATGTTATCTGAGATTTGTCTGTCAGGTATAAAAGCAGATTGGTATGGGGATATGATCTTTGTTTAGGCGAGGTTTCATTATCTGGGAAATGAGTTTGGATATGATTTTATAGGTTGTATTGCAGAGACTGACGGGTCTAAAGTGGCTTGGGGAGGTTGGATTGTCAATTTTTGGGATGAGGGATATAAAAGTAGAATTCATTTCTTTGAGAAGGTGTCCACAGGTGAAAAATGTTGTACCATCTTGACAATGTCATTTCCCAAAATTTTCCAATTGGCTTTGAAGAAGTTAGGTGGGAATCCATCAAGACCTGGAGCTTTATCACTAGCCATGATGAACAAGATGGATTTGGTTTCATTGTGATCAGGTTTCCTGTTAAGCATAATATTGTCATCCGTGGTTATGGTTGTGGGTATGAGGTTGATGATTTCAGGTGAAATATTGGTGGGTTCAGCAGTTGCCATTTTTTAGAACTGGTTTGTAAAACATTTTTTGACTTCTTGATAATCTGTTATCCAATATCCTTTCTCATCATGTATTGTATCAATCTTGTTTCTTTCGATTCTGCTCTTAGTAGCTCTGTGGAAGTAGCTTGTGTTCTGATCTCCCAGTTTTATTAGTTGATCTCTACTTTTTGTCTTCCAGAACTTTTCTTATATGGCATGTCAGTTTTTGAGTTATTTCCTTGCATCATCTAGAGCTTGGCCTCTATATCCATCCTGAAGTATTTGTTGTGTAACCAGTTTAAGTAACACTTGTGTTAGAGCATTTCTTGGTCGAACTCGCATGCGTTGCTATCTCAAGCATGTTTGTCAATGTTAGTGATCAAAACTATAAGTCTTGATTTCTAGTCTATTATAGCTAAGGTCTCAGACAAGGACAAAAAGTGTAGTTGAGCTCAAGGACTCCATGACAATCATCATACAAAAAGAAGGAATACTTAAGGAACCGGTGGATCTTCATCGACTAAAAGGTATGAGGAGACTTGAACTTATCTATCACTCAAAAGTCTATTTATCTCCTATCTTGAGACAAAAGTCGTTTTTCTATATAGACTTAGATTATACACATTTGCTATTTCGAGCCGAGTTTATCTCGCCTATCTATTTCTCGAAATATGTGTTGGTAAGCTTTCGCTTTAGCCAAGTTCATCTTTACCTAGTGACGAAAGTCATGACAAGTTTCAATCACTTTGAAAATTGCTTACTTTGACGAAAAATAGTTTGTGAATAACAAATATAGAATATCAACGTCCTCTAAGAATTTTTCAATGATTGAAATGAGAGTTTAGATTATATAACCATTGGAGGATATAAACATTGTTGTGGAAACACATATATGTATAAGTCCTTATTCCTTGAACCGAAGTTTGCGAACTTTGTTGATCAAGAGAACCGGCATGGTGGCGCGAACTCAGTCCGCGAACTGGCGGAAGTTCTCGTCCCGAGAATTTCTGCTGGAGTTTGTGAACTCCGTCCGGGAACTTAAATCCGCGAACTCAGTCCGCGAACTTGAGAAGGTTATATCTAAAAACGATGTTTGTGAACTTATTCTTATATAAACTAAGGAATGCAAATTTCAAACCGTCGCTTTATAGTTCATGAACCGATTCGAGTGAATCAAATCATTTTTGCTTCGATTGTGTCTTTTGTAGTTACATAAAATTTCCTTGCAATTGAACAACTCTCTAACTAGTTCATTTGAGTCACTTGAACTAGTTATGGTGAAGAAGAATATGGTTGATATGAAAGTGATCATATGGCTAACCATTTGGTTGACTATTATTGAACCAACAAATGTACAAGTTTGGGTACGGTTACACAAGCCTAGAAACGTGCATTTCATTTGTGTGTAACAAGCTAGTTTTCGATCTAACGGCTGAAAGATATTAGCTTGAATCTAATCAAGTTTTCATCTAACGGTGAAAATTGAATGCTTTGTTACCAAGCTAACATTGATTGCAAACCCTGATTTGAAAGACTATATAAGGGAGAACTCTAGCAACTGGGAAACCTAATCCCCACACTTTCTGTGTGATACTAGTTGTGCTAAGATAGATTCGATTCTCCTGTAACCTTTGGTTTCTTCTTATAAACCAGGTTAACGACTTAAAGAGGGATTGTGAAGCCAGATCGATACTACTTTCTTGTAGTTGTGTGATATGATCTTGTTGTTTCTATCGTACGAGTACAATTGTAATAATTAGCTTGAGATTGATATCTCCGATAGGCAAGATATAAAAGTAATCACAAACACTTCGTTTCATCGTTTGTGATTCCACAATATCTTTTTTCGCTGCGTCGATTAAGATTATTGTGAGGTGATTGATAATACTAGGTTGTTCTTCGGGAATATAAATCCGGTTTATCAATTGGTTCCTGTTCAATTTGATTTATCAAAAGACGGAACAAAACTCGTAGGTATATTCGTGGGAGACGGATTCATCTATTACTGTAGACTTTTCTGTGTGATACAGATTTTTTTATTAAAGTCTTCGACTTTGGGTCGTAGCAACTCTTAGTTGTGGGTGAGATCAGCTAAGGGAATCAAGTACATAGTATCCTGCTGGGATCAGAGACGTAGGAGCATAATTGTACCTTGGATCAGTATGAGATTGATTGGGGTTAAACTACAGTCCATACCGAAGTTAATTTAGAGTAGGCTAGTGTCAGTAGCGGCTTAATACAATGTGTGTTCAATTTGGACTAAGTCCCGGGGTTTTTCTGCATTTGCGGTTTCCTCGTTAACAAAATTCTGGTGTCTGTGTTATTTCTTTTCCGCATTATATTTTGTTATATAATTGAAATATCACAGGTTGTGCATTGTTCAATCAATTAGAATATCCGACCTTTTGGTTGTTGATTTAAATTGATTGACACTTGGATATTGGTCTTTGGTACCATCTAAGTTATCTCTCTAGTATTTGATAAAGACTCGCAGATTTCTATTTGCTTGAGTATATATCAAATCGAGAGATTGAGATATAAACTATTTGATATACTTTTTATCTAGATTGAGTCTGACTGTCTAGTTGATTCTCTAGAAAGTATATTGGAGTTTTCCATACAGATTGCTAAGTGAAATATTGGGTGTGGTTGTTGTACCCCCGCTTTTTCAATTGGTATCAGAGCAGTCAAACACTCCAAACCTGATAAGTTTGTGTTTGTTCGTTCCTTAAAAATTGTCCCATGGAAATTTCTTTGGAAAACTTGCTCTTGGCATCTGTAATGCATGCCAGAAGTCCTTAAAGATTTCTCAAGAATTATTATGGTTAAGACCTCCGGGTTCACATGATAATCTCATCTCATCTAAAAGGAAAATTTAGATGATGAGAATCAATCCAAAGGAAAAAATAAAAAGAAAGAAAAACTGAGGAAACGTTCGTCACGCTCAAGGATATGGACCCTCAACAGGTTAACTCTTGATCTCTTTGAGGAATACCATCGTAATGGATCAATTGATAAAGATCTATTTAGAGCGTTCAAAGGCGTTTTTAATCTCTTAGAAAAACTTAATTCTGTTAAGTCTAAGAATCCTTCCAAAAAAGGTTCTGTACATGTTAAATCTTCGAATAATATTGTACAGCCTGGGAATCGGAAGAATTTTCCTTCTAGCCAGATCAAACGGAGGATCAGAAGCTCTGACTGCCCCGATTATCATCATTACGTTGATTATATCACGGGGACTGTTCACACATATCAACCAGAAATGTTGCATGAGAATTCCTCTGCACATTATGCCTCTTGGTAACAAGCCTGGCACTACCCCATTTGTATATATCTTGGAATGGGACAAGAAATGTTTGAGTTGTGTACAATTTTGTTATTCTCTCTTAGAATACCAAATAAAGATTTCTACTGCATCCATCGTCTCTCACAAAAGTGTGTTGTCACGGGATGCATAACTTTTGATGTGCAAACGGCTAAGAAAATCCCATCTTCCTTATGTGGGTCGTGGTTCACAAACGGCTCCAAGCCCATTTTTGGTCTCTTAAAGAAGAAGTTCGCGCACACTCTTCTTCATCACCCGTCCGCGTACGTGAACCTCTAGGGTTTTGTGTGCTTCCTCCATTGAAGCCTTCTTGAAGAAATTGAAAGAAAGGGTGTTCAAGATTCACTCCAAGTAAGTAAATTCCTCTTGTTCCTTTCAATTTCTTATATCTAATGATGAATTCTAAGGGCTCAAAAAGAAGCTCCAAAATCTCAAATACCTCTAGCATGGATTCTCTTTGTGACCAAAACTCTCTTAGGATTAGGTTTGTGGATGATTCTTGTGCTAGAATTTTTGAAAAGATTTCATCTAAAGGTTTTATCCTAGAAAAGAAATTGGATCTCTCTAGTGGGCATGAAGAGGATTTAGCTTGCTTCAAAAAATTCAAGCTTGGAAATATCTTTGATGGTCATGGTCAAGGATTTGATTCTCTCACAAGAATTTTCTATGCCAACATTCATGATATTGATCTTAATAAGATGGAATTCAAATCCATGATAAATAGAAAAAGATTTCTTGTTGATAGATAATTAATTTCAAAGATACCAACATTCTGTTGGGAAACGTGCGTCTTCCTAGACCAAGTGATGAACGACCATCGTGTGATGAAATCTCTCTTGGGATTGTGGCAAGAAGGTAGCTTGGAATCAAGGAAAGTTTCCTACCAATGATCTTAGTATTGCGTTGATGGCATTTGGAAAACTTGGTATCTCAAATCTTTGTCCCTCCACAATTGAGAATTCTTGGTGGAGTCATGAGTTTGCGGTATTGGTCTATTTCCTTGAATCGGGTGTTCAAAGTCTCGATATTTGTGGTTTTATCATCTTTCAAATGACTTCGATGACTTCACCTATCAAGATGTTAGGTTACCCTTGCTTGATTGGTCAAATTTGTCGTCATTGTAGTTTTGATCCAATTGGCAACTCTCTCAGGGTTCCCAAACAGGTTCGTCCCTGTACCTTCAGACGCATAAGGGAGAATATATGCAAAAGACAAAGAGATGATTCACTTAACGATTGTGACCCTACCACCTTGAGCCTTAAAAATCCACAAGGGCGTGTGTAAGGTCGATTCAAGGGTGAAGTGTGTGCAAGAACAATTGTCATTGGTTACAACTAAGTTTCCCGAGCTCGAGGAAGATTTGAAAACAATTCAAGCATCTTGGAGTATTTCCGATGAGGAAGACAATGCGTAAAAGATGATCTTATTTCCTAGTAAATCTTCTATTTTCTTGTTTTTGTTAGAAGAATAACTAGAGTTTGGAATAGCCATTATTGTGATTACACATAGCTATGACCAACGTTTTGATCTTCATGTTTTTAGATTTATCGGTTTAAATTCTAAATTTGTTTGGAAGATGATTTTTGCAGTATTAGTCTTTATGGTTTTATATATTGCAATATTGTTGTGGGATATGTGTGTTTACGTCTGTGAACTATGATTGTCCCATACCTTGTCAAAAGTAAAGTCTTTCGTATGTCGATATGCGTGTATTGATAAAAGAATGAATAGACTTTTGACAAATACAAAAGTTAAGCCTATTATGTCAATTATTGATGGAAGATAGGTTAAAATCTTTTGTTTGCAAGGATTATGTCTATTGAATGTCGTTATGCGAATAGTGATGGAAAATAGAATGAATCCTTGTGTATTCCGCAACATTGATCTTCCCTGATCCATATTTTATGTATTACTCTGAGGATCCGTAAAGTGTCTTATGTTGAGCATTGAATGACCAAGTTGATTATTTTTATGATTAGCTATGTTGTTGTTCCGTGAGGTACTTTATGTCGAGCATATTCAACTAAATTAGTCATCTTGTTTGGTTATTTAGTTGTTGCTCCGTAAGTTTTCTTATGATGAGCATGCCAATTAAATTGATTAGTTTTGTGATTAGTTTGGTTGTGTATTTCGATTAGATTAATTATGGGTTCTCTTGTGATTAATCTAAATGTATATTTGTGAGTCTCCATAAGTTCACTTATGTTTGAGCATTTTTCGATTAAATTAATCATGGGTTCTCTTGTGGTTAGTTTAATTGAATATTTTGGATTCAAATTCATACTTGTATGTGATTTATTATGTCCTTATTTTCTTTCGAAATTAAGGTCGTTCTTGGTGTTCTTTCGGAATGACATTTTATGGGGGAGAGTTCTTAATTGAACTTGTGCTTAATTGCCAAATCTTTGTGGGGAGTGCGGCTGTGGATTATTATAGGGGTTATCTTGTATCTTTACAAAATCCTTGATGAATGCATTTAGCTTCGACTTTATGATTGCATCTAAATAAGATGATATATTTTTGCTTTCTTTTGGTCCAGAAATGTCTCTTTCGGAAATTTCATTAGGATCCCGTTTTTGTACCTTTGCCAATTTTATTGACAAAAAGGGGGAGAATTAATATGTAACAAATACATATGGTTTTCGGATTATTATGTAAGGGGGAGTGGTTTCCATGTGAGATGGAGTATTCACTAAGGGGGAGTGGTACATATCACCATAGTATTGTTGTTAAAGTTGTGATACAATTGAACTTTGACGTTGTGTAATGATATTATGACATTGTATAACAATGATTGAGAACTCTTGTTTCTCATTGTTATAGGTACGGATTTTCAACAACGATGATGCTGAACTTACAACCTTTGGGATCATTGGAGTACTTGGAAGTGACGAAGATTTCAAGTAATGTTGAAGATTAGGCGTATGGAATAGGAGCTACAAAAGCTAATTTATTTATTTTTTGTATTCCATAGGTATTGCTAGTTTTGTCACTAAAATTGATAAAGATGGAGATTGTTATAGCATTGCTCGGTCGAACTCGCATGCGTTGCTATCTCAAGCATGTTTGTCAATGTTAGTGATCAAAACTATAAGTCTTGATTTCTTGTCTATTATAGCTAAAGTCTTGGACTAGGATAGAAAGTGTAGTTGAGCTCAAGAACTCCATGGCAATCATCATACAAGACGAAGGACTACTCAAGGAACCGGTAGATCTTCATCGACCAAAAGGTATGTGGAGACTTGAACTTATCTATCACTCAAAAGTCTATTTATCTCCTATATTGAGACAAAAGTCGTTTTGCTATATAGACTTAAATTATACACATTTGCTATTTCGAGCCGAGTTTATCTCGCCTATCTATTTCTCGAAATATGTGTTGGTAAGCTTTCGCTTTAGCCAAGTTCATCTTTACCTAGTGACGAAAGTCGTGACAAGTTTCAATCACTTTGAAAATTGCTTACTTTAACGAAAAATAGTTTGTGAATAACAACTATAGAATATCAGCGTCCTCTAAGAATGTTTCAATGATTGAAATGAAAGTTTAGATTATATAACCATTAGAGGATATAAGCATTGTTGTGGAAACACATATATGTATAAGTCCTTATTCCTTGAACCGAAGTTTGCGAACTTTGTTGATCAAGAGAACCGGCATGGTGGCGCGAACTCAGTCCGCGAACTGGCGGAAGTTCCCGTCCCGAGAATTTCTGCTGGAGTTTGTGAACTCCATCCGGGAACTTAAGTCCGCGAACCCAGTTCGCGAACTTGAGTAAGTTATATCTAAAAACGATGTTTGTGAACTTATTCTTGTATAAACTTAAGGAATGCAAATTGCAAACCGCGGTTATATAGTTCATGAACAGATTCGAGTGAATCAAATCGTTTTTGCTTTGATTGTGTCTTGTGTAGTTACGTAAGATTTCCTTGCAATTGAACAACTCTCTAACTAGTTCATTTGAGTCACTTGAACTAGTTATGGTGAAGAATAATATGGTTGATATGAAAGTGATCATATGGCTAACCATTTGGTTGACTATTGTTGAACCAACAAATGTACAAGTTTGGGTACGGTTACACAAGCCTAGAAACGTGCATTTCATTTGTGTGTAACAAGCTAGTTTTCGATCTAACGGTTGAAATATATTATCTTGAATCTAATCAGGTTTTCATCTAACAGTGAATATTGAATGCTTTGTTATCAAGCTAAATTGATTGCAAACCCTGATTTGAAAGACTATATAAGGGAGAACTCTAGCAACTGGGAAACCTAATCCCCACACCTTCTGTGTGATACTAGTTGTGCTAAGCTAGAGTCGATTCTCCTTTAACCTTTGGTTTCTTCTTCTAAACCAGGTTAACGACTTAAAGACTTCATTGGGATTGTGAAGCCAGGCCGATACTACTTTCTTGTAGTTGTATGATCTGATCTTGTTGTTTCTATCGTACAAGTACAATAGTAATAATTGGCTTGAGATTGATATCTCCGATAGGCAAGATATAAAAGTAATCACAAACACTTCGTCTCATCGTTTGTGATTCCGCAATATCTTTTTCGCTGCGTCAATTAAGATTATTGTGAGGTTATTGATAATACTAGGTTGTTCTTCGGGAATATAAGTCCGGTTTATCAATTGGTTAATGTTCACCTTGATTTATCAAAAGACGGAACAAAACTCGTAGGTATATTCGTGGGAGACGGATTTATCTATTACCGCAGACTTTTTTGTGTGATACAGATTTGTTTATTAAAGTCTTCGACTTTGGGTCGTAGCAACTCTTAGTTGTGGGTGAGATCATCTAAGGGAATCAAGTACGTAGCATCCTGCTGGGATCAGAGACGTAGGAGCATAACTGTACCTTGGATCAGTGTGAGATTGATTGGGGTTCAACTACAGTCCAGACCGAAGTTAATTTGGAGTAGGCTAATGTCTGTAGTGGCTTAATACAGTGTGTGTTCAATCTGGACTAGGTCCCGGGGTTTTTCTGCATTTGCGGTTTCCTCGTTAACAAAATTCTGGTGTCTGTGTTATTTCTTTTCCGCATTATATTTTGTTATATAATTGAAATATCACAGGTTGTGCGTTGTTCAGTCAATTAGAATATCCGACCTTTTGGTTGTTGATTTAAATTGATTTACACTTGGATATTGGTCTTTGGTACCATCTAAGTTATCTCTCTAGTATTTGATAAAGACTCGCAGATTTCTATTTGCTTGAGTACATATCAAATCGAGAGATTGAGATATAAACTCTTTGATATACTTTTCATCTAGATTGAGTCTGACTGTCTAGTTGATTCTCTAGAAAGTATATTGGAGTTTGTCCATACAGATTGCTAAGCGAAATATTGGGTGTGGTTGTTGTACCCCCGCTTTTTCAACTTGCATTCTTCAATGTTAGTCTTGATTTTGCCATAAACTTCCTTGTTCCAGACTCTGATTTGTAGCTTTATGTATTCGAGTCTTCTGGCAATGGTGAAAGCACTTGATCCAGATAAAGACTTT
>NW_020624820.1:2760660-2762647 GCF_003573695.1 Papaver somniferum | reverse complement strand
TGTATTGATAAAAGAATGAATAGACTTTTGACAAATACAAAAGTTAAGCCTATTATGTCAATTATTGATGGAAGATAGGTTAAAATCTTTTGTTTGCAAGGATTATGTCTATTGAATGTCGTTATGCGAATAGTGATGGAAAATAGAATGAATCCTTGTGTATTCCGCAACATTGATCTTCCCTGATCCATATTTTATGTATTACTCTGAGGATCCGTAAAGTGTCTTATGTTGAGCATTGAATGACCAAGTTGATTATTTTTATGATTAGCTATGTTGTTGTTCCGTGAGGTACTTTATGTCGAGCATATTCAACTAAATTAGTCATCTTGTTTGGTTATTTAGTTGTTGCTCCGTAAGTTTTCTTATGATGAGCATGCCAATTAAATTGATTAGTTTTGTGATTAGTTTGGTTGTGTATTTCGATTAGATTAATTATGGGTTCTCTTGTGATTAATCTAAATGTATATTTGTGAGTCTCCATAAGTTCACTTATGTTTGAGCATTTTTCGATTAAATTAATCATGGGTTCTCTTGTGGTTAGTTTAATTGAATATTTTGGATTCAAATTCATACTTGTATGTGATTTATTATGTCCTTATTTTCTTTCGAAATTAAGGTCGTTCTTGGTGTTCTTTCGGAATGACATTTTATGGGGGAGAGTTCTTAATTGAACTTGTGCTTAATTGCCAAATCTTTGTGGGGAGTGCGGCTGTGGATTATTATAGGGGTTATCTTGTATCTTTACAAAATCCTTGATGAATGCATTTAGCTTCGACTTTATGATTGCATCTAAATAAGATGATATATTTTTGCTTTCTTTTGGTCCAGAAATGTCTCTTTCGGAAATTTCATTAGGATCCCGTTTTTGTACCTTTGCCAATTTTATTGACAAAAAGGGGGAGAATTAATATGTAACAAATACATATGGTTTTCGGATTATTATGTAAGGGGGAGTGGTTTCCATGTGAGATGGAGTATTCACTAAGGGGGAGTGGTACATATCACCATAGTATTGTTGTTAAAGTTGTGATACAATTGAACTTTGACGTTGTGTAATGATATTATGACATTGTATAACAATGATTGAGAACTCTTGTTTCTCATTGTTATAGGTACGGATTTTCAACAACGATGATGCTGAACTTACAACCTTTGGGATCATTGGAGTACTTGGAAGTGACGAAGATTTCAAGTAATGTTAAAGATTAGGCGTATGGAATAGGAGCTACAAAAGCTAATTTATTTATTTTTTGTATTCCATAGGTATTGCTAGTTTTGTCACTAAAATTGATAAAGATGGAGATTGTTATAGCATTGCTCGGTCGAACTCGCATGCGTTGCTATCTCAAGCATGTTTGTCAATGTTAGTGATCAAAACTATAAGTCTTGATTTCTTGTCTATTATAGCTAAAGTCTTGGACTAGGATAGAAAGTGTAGTTGAGCTCAAGAACTCCATGGCAATCATCATACAAGACGAAGGACTACTCAAGGAACCGGTAGATCTTCATCGACCAAAAGGTATGTGGAGACTTGAACTTATCTATCACTCAAAAGTCTATTTATCTCCTATATTGAGACAAAAGTCGTTTTGCTATATAGACTTAAATTATACACATTTGCTATTTCGAGCCGAGTTTATCTCGCCTATCTATTTCTCGAAATATGTGTTGGTAAGCTTTCGCTTTAGCCAAGTTCATCTTTACCTAGTGACGAAAGTCGTGACAAGTTTCAATCACTTTGAAAATTGCTTACTTTAACGAAAAATAGTTTGTGAATAACAACTATAGAATATCAGCGTCCTCTAAGAATGTTTCAATGATTGAAATGAAAGTTTAGATTATATAACCATTAGAGGATATAAGCATTGTTGTGGAAACACATATATGTATAAGTCCTTATTCCTTGAACCGAAGTTTGCGAACTTTGTTGATCAAGAGAACCGGCATGGTGGCGCGAACTCAGTCCGCGAACTGGCGGAAGTTC
>NW_020624820.1:2759839-2760650 GCF_003573695.1 Papaver somniferum | reverse complement strand
ACTATAACATTGATACGGTTCAAAGAAAAGTCCATGATGTCCAAAGAGATGTTGCTTTTCCATATCAATGCTAAACCACCAGCAGTGCCACTTGCCCCTCCTGGGTTAACAAACCAGAAGTTGTTGACACCAATATCATGCATTGTTTTCTTAAGCTTATCATGTTTTTGTTTGGTTTTAGAGAGGAATATGATATCAGGATTGAACTTATTAAGCATATCATTAAGATAACTTTTAGCATCTCTAGTTCCCAATCCTTGACAGTTTCATGCCAAAGCAGTGAAGAATTGCCAGAAATAGGACACACTAGGATACTTGGAAGTTAGTCTTCTTGTGATATTGCCATAATAAGGGCTAATGATTATCTGAGCTATTATGGAAATATTGAGTATCCTTAGAATGAAAAAGTAAAGAGAGTGCAAGAGTGTACCATTTTTTCAGAAGAGGAGCTTTCCAAGGTACCATTAGCCAATAGGAGAGGAGTGTTGCCAGTCTGCTCATTTGTATCTTCAACGAAGTCCTTGAATCTCTTGAGGTTGGCCAGGTCAGAAGTGTTGGATAATTGGTATCCTCATATGGAATTGGTTTCTTTCTTTTGGGGTCAAGGTTGTAGGTGTTCAAGGAGTTATCACTTAGGTTCTCAAAGCTATGAGTTTTTTTCTTAGCTTTTCAGGCCTCTTTCTTCCTTTTAGCAGTTTCAACTTCCATTCTGGCTTTGATTTGGGCAAGAGTAGGTAAGATATTGAAGGGGAAGGTTTTGGGGGTAGGGCATGGAGGGAAAATGTGTTCAACAGCTACAACATCAACATCA
>NW_020624820.1:2755912-2759829 GCF_003573695.1 Papaver somniferum | reverse complement strand
GGGGGGGGGGGGGGGGGGGGGGGGGGGGGGGGGGGGGGGGATGGGAGATGGTTGTGGAGTTCGTAGAAGGTGGTGTTGTGAGTGGATTTGGTTTTTTGGGGTAGCACAAAGAGGACCTGGGTGGTCAAGGATTCTGCAAACTTTACAAAACTTTATGCCATTAAGAGCATAAGCACATTCCAACCGGTGGGAAAAGGTAGGAGTTTCAAAAGCTTCAATGCCAAACTTGATAGATCTAGTGACATTGATAGTAAGTTTTACCTCCAAGTTTTTTTCAAATCTATCCCTTCCATATGGCTTTTTAGCATCTTGAAAGACTCCAATTGGCTTGACTAAATTTCTGATATCAGGGATGATGTGAGCTGGGATTCTCTTTATGAGGAGCCAAATCATGACCTTTGAGAATAATTCTTCATCAATCATTTCAGGGACATTTGTAGGGACACCTACTAGAACCATAAGTTTCTTAAAGACTCCTCTAGTTCTTCATTTCCTCAAGGTTGAGTAGTCCTCTTCATGAGTGATCCTGAGAATGTAGTAATTTCTTCTTATGTTCCATATATCAACTTCAATTCGACTTTGCATTTCCCGTTATCATTGATGAAGTTACTAACTCTTGAAGTTTGAAAGCAGATGTTGCTGCAAAGTTTTCCAATAAAACACCATTTCCAGTCCTGAGGTTGTTTGGTTTTGACATTATCAGGATTAATGAAAACTTTTGGGAACAAATCTTCAGGTATATTTAGAGCTGAATTCATTTTATGAACCAGGCTATCTATGTTGTTTGGATTGGAGTTGTAGGAAGAGGCCATGAAAATGATATGATGATTTAGAAGAAGGTAGGGAAGAGGGGGGGTTATGTTTACTAAAGATGGTATAGGTAATGGTTATTTTTTCAAGAGATAGGGAAATGAGACGGGCTTTAATTTGAATTATGATCACGGGTGTATGCTGATGCTTGTTGTACTTGGGATGGGTAGCCAGAGTTGTGTCGTTTATGTCCAAATAGTATAAGTGATTGATATGCGTGTACATATGTAGAAAACAGTCTCCAGTGGGAGTGGATTTGATATATTGATCTTGTTTTTTGTTGTCTAACGGTACCTTGGATTGAGACCTGTCATAAAAACCAAACTATGTGTTGTGTTGTTAGCAGCCTTGTAACTAAAGGTAAGAGTAGTCGTTGTTGCCAGCTTGCAGTAATTTTTAACCTTGGAAACATCTGTTGTAGCGTAATGGTAATATAATTGTTGGCCGAGATCGGACTTTGGGTTGGGTTGTTGCCTCGACATCAAGAGCCCATCCGAGGAGTTAGTGTTTTTCTAAGCCCAGTCAGCTTGCCAATCAACATTAGTCAGTTTTCGAGTCAGCTTGTCTGATTTCTGGTATGTAGGCATGTTAGTTGCACGTGTGTTGATCCAGCCTTCCCAGAGAGCCGAATTAGTTTTTCCGCCAAGTGTGTTGAGGTTGATTGCCTGATTTCCATCTGTCAAACAAGATAGATTAGTAGCAGTTATATGAGATGGAAGAAGAGTGGCTAGATGAGGGGGAAGTGAAAAGATAGTGCAAGTTGGGAGGGGTTGAGTGATGGAAGAGGTTTCTCTTCGGGAACCGCTGCCAATTAATTTTGAGGAGACCCACAACCAAATCGATAGAGCCCTTAAATGGGTCCAATCAACCGTCGGAGAGATTTTCCAATTCATTTTCTCTTGTTCTGTTCCCCCTTTTCTCAAAAAAACATTTTTAATTTTTGATTCTTCAACATCATGGCTGAAAATAGAAGCGAAGTGGATCGTAAAGGCAAGCGAAAGATGCATGAGGTGGAGATTGGTACCCCCATGAGTATTGTGTTGATTGTTTGCCTTATGGGATTGCATTTCCTCAGGGTTGTGAATCTCCTGAATTTGAAGAGACTTTTTCTTGGTACTTGGATGATCTGCAACATAATGTGAATGTAAAGGTGGAGGAGTGCCTGCAACAAGAAGGACCTCCTGGAGATACCAAGATACCAGCAATCCATTTGAACGATTGGGGCAGTTCTTCAAGAAACCAAAGCCTGCTCCTATTAATCAAGATACCAGCAATCCATTTGAAGTTCGAGATAAGAGTAAGATCCCGGAGAGCAGCAATGTACGAGGTAATAGTGTTGAAAGTGGTTCTGATGAAGATGGAAGTAATACTCAATCTCCTGCTGCTAAACCTCAGAGATCTGGTTCTGATGATGATAGTTGGGTATTATATGCTTATCATCCCAAGTATGGGCCTTTTCAAGTGCATGGAGGTGTAGTTGTTGTTGCAAATCGGTTTCTTGTGTCTGGGTTGAGTAGAGTTGGATTTCAATCCATTACTTTTGTTGTTGAGAAAAGACACATGGTTTGTCAATTGGCTGCTAGGCCATGGCGTCAAGATGAACCAATGCATTTTCCTGTGATGGATGCGCTTTGTCCTGCAACTGGTTTGATTGGTTGAGCCATCTTTAGTGGAGTGATGCAACCCACCACCGATCCAAACCCTAATCCTAATTAGCCATCTTCTGTTCCTTGTGAGGGAGAGCCAACTACCCCCGTTCCTGAGCCGTATAAAGAAGAAGATGGAAATGACACTGGTCGAAGTGAAGCTGTTGGTTCTTCCCAAAGGTCCAAGCCAAAACCGCGTGTTGCAGAGCCTTCCATTCGAATGACTCGAAGCCGAACTCGGAGTGTCAGTCAAGGGATTCAGAGCAAGAATGGACAGAGACAGAAGTAAGTGCCCATTAAGTTCTTCCATTTCTAGCACCTGCAGGTTGAATTTATCTTTTTTGGGTTTTGATAGAATGCTAGGAATGAGAGGGGAAAGGTTTAACATTTTATTTAAAGTTTGGATGAACAATTGATTTAATATTTGGTTGAACACTTGAATTTTGTTTAAGCTTGGTTGGTTGTAAACACAACGTCTTTTAAGTTTGTAAGAACAATCGTGTTTGTCTGTAGGAGCTTTGATGATATTTGCTGGTTTGATGTGAAATTGGGTGTGATGGAAATGTGGGTGGTGGTACTGGTTATAGTTTGGACTAGACTTAATATGATTTAGCAATAAAAGAAAGGGTTTATGATGTAACATAGGTGAGGGATGATGGATATGGGAAGGGTTAGATATAGGAGAATAAGCTAAGAGTTGAGTTCTGATAACATAGTTGAACGATAGGGGTTTAGAAATGCTGCACCTGAAATGAGAGATTCCAGATTTGGGGTAGTTGGTTTCCTTGACTTGGGGGGTTAGATTGTCAGTGATACCTGCAATGTGAATGTTGTCTGATGTTTTAATGATTCTTTCTGGGACTGAGGTTGAGACTGTGATTTTTGAGCTTTCAGAAAAGCTTGTGATGCTTGTAGATCTAGTAATTTCATTACTTTCAATTTGTCATGTAAATTTTATGACGTTTGTGATTGTTGTGGGGTTCCTACTATCTGTGATGCCTGTGATTCCTGTGATTGCTGTGAGACTCATACTTCCTGTGATTTCTGAGATTGCTGTGAGATTCATACTTCCTGTGACATAAGAGTTAGGGAAATTGAGACAGTTGCACTTGCAATAGTGATTTTGATTAGAATTCTTCGTTACAGTGAAGAATTAAGAAGTCAAAGAGAGTGATGAGTAACTAGTTAGTGACTGGAATGGTAGTCATAGATAGAAAGAAGAAAAGGTAGAACGGCGAGGAATTCCGGTGGAAACTAGCCGTTAGGTAAGAACAAGCATAAGCCGGAAAGAGAAGGAAACCAGGAGAGTAAAGAAAGAATTTCGGGGGAGAAGAGAGAGAAAGAGTCGTACAATGGATCATTTGTCCAAATATATTTAAAACATGGTTCAAATGGACGAGTAAAATTTTGTATGGGTGAAATGGACACCAAAAAAATAGCAAGGATGAAACTGGATTCATC
>NW_020624820.1:2736707-2750510 GCF_003573695.1 Papaver somniferum | reverse complement strand
TGGTTCTTCCCAAAGGTCCAAGCCAAAACCGCGTGTTGCAGAGCCTTCCATTCGAATGACTCGAAGCCGAACTCGGAGTGTCAGTCAAGGGATTCAGAGCAAGAATGGACAGAGACAGAAGTAAGTGCCCATTAAGTTCTTCCATTTCTAGCACCTGCAGGTTGAATTTATCTTTTTTGGGTTTTGATAGAATGCTAGGAATGAGAGGGGAAAGGTTTAACATTTTATTTAAAGTTTGGATGAACAATTGATTTAATATTTGGTTGAACACTTGAATTTTGTTTAAGCTTGGTTGGTTGTAAACACAACGTCTTTTAAGTTTGTAAGAACAATCGTGTTTGTCTGTAGGAGCTTTGATGATATTTGCTGGTTTGATGTGAAATTGGGTGTGATGGAAATGTGGGTGGTGGTACTGGTTATAGTTTGGACTAGACTTAATATGATTTAGCAATAAAAGAAAGGGTTTATGATGTAACATAGGTGAGGGATGATGGATATGGGAAGGGTTAGATATAGGAGAATAAGCTAAGAGTTGAGTTCTGATAACATAGTTGAACGATAGGGGTTTAGAAATGCTGCACCTGAAATGAGAGATTCCAGATTTGGGGTAGTTGGTTTCCTTGACTTGGGGGGTTAGATTGTCAGTGATACCTGCAATGTGAATGTTGTCTGATGTTTTAATGATTCTTTCTGGGACTGAGGTTGAGACTGTGATTTTTGAGCTTTCAGAAAAGCTTGTGATGCTTGTAGATCTAGTAATTTCATTACTTTCAATTTGTCATGTAAATTTTATGACGTTTGTGATTGTTGTGGGGTTCCTACTATCTGTGATGCCTGTGATTCCTGTGATTGCTGTGAGACTCATACTTCCTGTGATTTCTGAGATTGCTGTGAGATTCATACTTCCTGTGACATAAGAGTTAGGGAAATTGAGACAGTTGCACTTGCAATAGTGATTTTGATTAGAATTCTTCGTTACAGTGAAGAATTAAGAAGTCAAAGAGAGTGATGAGTAACTAGTTAGTGACTGGAATGGTAGTCATAGATAGAAAGAAGAAAAGGTAGAACGGCGAGGAATTCCGGTGGAAACTAGCCGTTAGGTAAGAACAAGCATAAGCCGGAAAGAGAAGGAAACCAGGAGAGTAAAGAAAGAATTTCGGGGGAGAAGAGAGAGAAAGAGTCGTACAATGGATCATTTGTCCAAATATATTTAAAACATGGTTCAAATGGACGAGTAAAATTTTGTATGGGTGAAATGGACACCAAAAAAATAGCAAGGATGAAACTGGATTCATCATGACTTAAACATAAAAAATAGCAATGATGAAACTGGATGCATCCTAATGTAAATTAAAAATAAGAAAATGTATTTGAAAATGGGTAGGATGAAACTGTTTACATCCTACCTATTTTTAAGTTTTTGTCCATTTAAACAATTTCAAAATCTCAATGTCCTTTTCACCCCAGGAATTATTGATTTTGGTCGAATTTTGTGTAGTTCAGAACAAACTCAATTTTTTTTTTTTTTATTTAAGGTGTGTCACATTGTCAAACCAAGCAACAGTTTTGTTCGGATAAAGCCATAAAGGCATGCATGTGGCCCATGAAAATGCAACTCAATGGCTCTGAGTGACACCTACCCACACTCCTGTCTATAACGACTCTTGACACTCGATCCCACTCCACAAATACAGAACTAAGTCCAGATACCATTTTCTGTTCCTCTTTTTTCATCATCCAAAGCTTCTTCTCGGTAATCACTATGAAATCCTCTCGCAGATCTCGTTTTGTTTCCCCAAGAACTCCCACCTTCTCCACCGCCACAACTAAAACCAAAACCAGTCGTACAGACAGAAACACCACCCCTGAATCCCAATCCATAAAAACCACAGAAATTCCAATCAATTCAAACTCCATTAACGAAACCCTAATAATCCCAATTCCATCTAAACCACCTCCGATTACCGCTATCGTTAAAATACAATCAACCTATCGATCTCACCTGATTTGCAACATGATTAAGAAAATCTCATCAGTAAACAAAGAAGCAGATGAATTAGAAACCCAAATTCAACAGCAAGAAACAGTTAATAAGATTCGGAGTAACGAGAAAGAGAAATTAAGTATGAATGAAGCTTTGATGCGTTTGTTACTGAAACTTGATTCTGTGAGAGGGGTTTATGAACCAGTTCGTGAATTGAGAAGAAGGGTTAGTCGGAGAATCGTAGGGTTACAAGAGATTTTAGATGCGATTACTGATGAAAGAGTTAGGGATTCAGATGAGTTGATACGGACTTGGGAAGATGTTGTTGCGGAAATGGAAGGACGTGTTTGTGAAGATTTGGCTGGGAGAAGAATTAATGGTGATCAAGAGAGATTTTTGATGGAGAAATATTGTATTGAAACTTTAGGATCGTTGCTTGGAGAGGTTTTTCAGAGGGGTTTAAAATTTCATTCACTGAATACTTCTTTTCTGGGGTGTATAGATAGATATGATGTTGGAAAAAATTGGGTTTCACAAAGGATGAATGAATCAGAGAAGAAAGTGTTGCACTCCAAAACTTTCAAGGCTTGTATAAATTTCTTTTAGACAAATATTTCTACCCTCCCAATAACAATTGGCGATTACAACAGGTATGCGAAATATTGCCTTCAGGATACAATGAAAGCCCTGCAACGAAAACTGAATTCAAGGTTTGTACCCCTTGATTCAATCAAGAACACACAAAGAGATTTCTGATTTCTGATGATGCTTTTTGAAACAGAGAAAACAGATTGATTTTTCTTATATTTTTAAACGAAACTGGGAGAAGCTATTTATAAAGGGTTTTGCACCTGTTGGGAATAGGTTTTTATTCGCCAACAGGTTTCTATTCACGAAACGTCGGGTTCCTTCATCAACAGACATCAATGGTGTCTTTTGGATTCGAAATTTTCGAACAGGCTTTTATCGGCCAAATAAAACCGTCAGTTCAAAAAATTCTTCCGGGGGCGTTGCCCCCTTGAAACCCCCACCAGGGGCGGTCTCCCCTGGACCCCCACGACCTGACCTGTCAGGTCGACCACAGCCTGGGGGGCGATGCCCCCCAGGACCCCCCTTTGGTAAGCGGTGTTGAAAATATTCCAACATATGATACTTCTGTTCTGCCTTTCTTTTACCGGTGCCGGTCACCGTGAAACACTGTAGTTATGAAAAAGAAAAAGTTATGGCATCAAATTTGGTTTTTCAAAATTGTCTAATGCTTAGTTAAAATGCATTGTAAAGTTCATTCAACAAGTGAAAATGAACAGGTAATTGCTGCTCATATGTTTTGCTGGCTCCTCACTCAGTATATGCAGCTGTTGGACATGAGCGTTGCAATGCATTTTGTGGTGGTGCATCAAAAGTTATAGAGGGAACAGAAATGGAATTCTAAAGTAAATATTTCAAATTATAAAGTTGGTGGAAATTTTATGCAAATTCAATTCATTTTACTAGTTACAGTTACAGAGAAGCAACTAGTACTGGCTTTTTAAATGGTAAGAGAAGCCATTACTAGTGCTCTAAGTCTAAGCATGTTGTCAGACTCCTGACTAAGACTCGCTTGAGACCAGTTAGGTTCAATCCAAGTGCAGTTTGATCTTTCTTTGAGTTGTGAAAATCTCGCCAAGAGTGACCAACAGAATGATACCTGCATGTATCAAGAGAATAGTATAGAACCTTTTCGGCGTATAACCTGGGGAAGTAGATATTGTTCTCCGTGGAGCGACTGCTGAAAAACTGGATGTATAGCTGATGAACAATGCATGCTTTCCTAAACTGTTCAGTTTAACCCAGACCATCTCTGAATCATTTAATATATATATCTCTACCAATTTTCCACTCTGTCCTACATTCACTAGTAAAAGTTTTTCTTCACACTCCACCAGATAACTTGGATAAAAACCACCGAATTGTTTCAAGGATTTTGGAAGTATTTTCCAACTGACACCGCCTTTCACATTAAAAACTCCTAACATTCCATTATAATCTAAGCAGTAAAAAGCTCCTTTATAAAAAACCGGGTTGTTAATACATGGGACAAAGTTATCCTCAGCACAGCCTTCATAGTTGAATTGATAAATAGTCCAACCAGCTGTTCTATTTCTTCCTCTTCTTCCCAGATTAATGACCAAGAAATATATTTCGTTCTCACCTGCTATTTCACACCAATTAGAGATAATAGTCACCACACAATCACGAGAAGTAGGCACCGACGAAAATGACATTCCATCAAGTACATAATCATCAGGTATATCTGGGAGATGGATCACTACTCTTGTAAATGGATTATAGCAGAATACAGTTTTTTTCCCCGTTAGATAACAGGAGCCACCCATCTTTTGAAAAACGGATTGTAGCACCCACAAGCAATTGATTAGACAATTTCATGAAGTACTTGTCATTATTATGCATTGGGTCAACGACATCGCAGATTGCCTCTTCATCATCTTCAGAGATAGAAATCAGCCATGGAGATAAACATGTAGTTGTTATGGTCCTTGGAATAGCCGATGTTCTGTTCAATGCAGGGAGAAGTACGGAATTTTGTTTGCAGGCTAAACGAAAATGATTGTAATCCACTGGATGGAGAAATCTTGCTATCGCCTCTGAAATGTCATTACTATTAAGAAGATCCAACTGTTTTAAGGCTTCCAATTCTCCTCCACTGTTAGACAACCTGCTCATGTCCTCCTCTTCTGTATTGGCTGCAGTTGTATCCTGGCTTACTAGAAGATCTGTTATTCTTCTCCTTCTTCCAGCAACGTGCTTGCTGGAAAAAAAAAGAAAAAAAAAAAGCTAACAAATAAGAATGTGTCGTAAACACAATGTGGTTGTGGTTGCATTTTTGCTCTATTTTACCTTTTTACTGTTGTAGGCATCATTATCCAAGTGGGAAGAAACCATGGAGTTGGAAGCTTCAAACACGGCATGATAATTGTGGTAGCATTGTCTTCTACTTCAAATGTGTACAAGGTTTGATCTTCGAGTAGTGTATAAAACAAGCAACCTCTTTCAAGACCCATGTCGGCCGCAGAGCAGCACGCGGTGGAAGTGGAATAACACTTTCTAGACTCTAATGTGTCCGTGTTTATGCACAAAAAGAGAACATGATCATCTAAAGTCTTCAACAAAACCCAAGTCATTGATGAGAAATCCAACTTGAAAATATGCGTTGAGGCAACTTTCTTAAATCCTCTTGGACTGCAATTTAAATGAACTTTGAAGATTTCATCACCAGATTCAACCCAATGTTCCATGAAACGACTGAATTCCTCACCTCCTCCTATCCATGTGAAATCAGCATGCGCAATATTGATCAATCTAATATATTGGGTTTGTTTATTATCGACAACATGCTGCCATAGTTTTTGTACATCGATCTTTATAACCCAATTTCTTGCAAAGTCTGCCTCGCAGAATGCGTATAGCTCACCTCTAAAGCAAAGCAGCGACTCAATAGATAGTCTAAAAGAATAATCGTCAGGAGAAGTTACAAACAGCACCTTCGTTCTCCATTGTTTGTCTCCAGGTCGACAAAAAGCTAGTACGTGCATATCCTCAGAATTTTCTCGATAGTTTACCCGTTTAAAAAGTAGGTATACCATGCAGTCTAGGTTGTCAGGATCAGAAACACTAGTACTCGTAGGTGGTGAGGATAACACTCAGTCGATCAAAAAATATTGTTTTGATTTGGTATTCAAAGACTGTCGATCAATGTCAGGTAATCGAATAGTTTCCAATGATACAGGGTTCCACAAGAAACAATCATCTAATTTTGAATTAGCCACAGAATACTCAGCCTTATCTTCTACATTTCCAATAACAATTAGCCAACCTTGATGAGATGGTTTGTGATAACATGCTCTTCCTTGCATCTCTGGTATAGATTTTATGCAATTTCTATTACTGGGTTCACAAGGATTATAGAAACTCTGAAATTTCCTACCTTTTCCATAAGGGAAAACAAGCCAAGGTGCTGCCATTGGAACCGGTGGGCGTTGTCTTTCACTTCTCTCATCTGCTGCCTTCGTTACTGATCTTGATGCAAATTGCTTTCCCATGAAAAATATGTAGCTAAGTAGATAGGAACTTGAGAGGATTAGGTTTAGTACATGAAGAAGCAGATGAATTAGAAACCCACAACAAGAAACTGTTGCTAAAATCTTGATTCTGTAAGAGGGGTTTATGAACCAGTTCGCCAATTGAGAAAAATGGTTAGTCGTAGAATTGTAGGGTTACAAGAGATTTTACATGCAATTACTGATGAAAGAGTTAGGGATTCAGATGAACTGATACAGACTTGGGAAGATTTGTTGCGGAAATGGAAGGACGTGTTTGTGAAGATTTGGCTGGGAGAAGAATTCATGGCGATCAAGAGAGATTTTTAATGGAGAAATATTGTATTGAAACTTTAGGTTTTCGTTGCTTGGAGAGGTTTTTCAGAGGGGTTTAAATTTCATTCACCAAACTTTTGTTTCATTTCATCATGTATGCCCTTTTTCCTGGGGTGTATAGTCATTATAGATACATACTTCTGTTCCGGTGCCTCCTCTTTATTTTCCCGGTGTCGGTCTGTTTGGATACCAGAAACAAGAAGTGTTTTTAGATTTCTCAAAAGTCGATAAGTTAGTTTGGGAACTACCTAACTTATAAGTTAAAAAGTAAAAAGGTAAGTTTACACAAAAGCTAGAAGTCAATAAATACGTTCTTCAACCAAAGAAATTGCTACAAAAAATGCACCATTGCACCTGATCGTGACTCTCAACATATTATATAATTTGGCACCAACAGTTGAATATGGAAACATCTAAAAAAAAAGCAAATCGAAGATTTTGCGTCTCAAATTGGTCCGATTACCACTTTAAAACCAAGTGCCCTGCAGCTAACTTCTGTTGGGATTTAAGTCACAAAACAAGATATCCATAAGATAGCTTCTCCTGCAGAACTACTACGAAAGTCCATTTCCCGGTATTTAGCATGATGCTCTATTAATTGATCCATCGGAAGTGGGCGTTTCATGCTTCTTTCACAATCTTTGGGAATTTCTTTCAGTTTTCGAGATTGATCTATGAACAGACGAGGGTACCCAAATACACCTCAATCTAAAACTTTTCCATCTATAAGTCCTTTCTCCGAAAGTGATTGTTTATGGACTGAGTCGAGACAATACAACTAATCGGTTCACACTTCGTGTGATCGTGTATGGATACGAGATCGAGACAATACGACAACAAGATAACTCGTGTGATTGACTATGGATACACGATCGAAACAATACAACAACGGAGTATGTTTACTTGATAAAAGGTTCGGACTTAACCAAACACAATAGGATTGCTATCAAGTAAATAGGGATTAACGTTTGTGCATTTACTTCTGATTATAATAAACAATTATAATTGCGGAAATAGAAAAGTAAAAGACACACCAAGATTATGTTAACGAGGAAACCGCAAATGCAGAAAAATCCCGGGACCTTGTCCAGAATTGATACTCTCAGGATTAAGCCGCTATACAAAATCTAAACCAACTTCGTATAGTTGAGACCAATCAATTAAACCTATAGTTCACCTAGTTCTGTATGTATCCCTGTGCCTCCAACTTGTAATAAGTCACGCACTTGGAACAATTCCTTTGGTTCGTATTCCAAACAGTAAAGGAAATATAAATCTGTTCGGTAACAACTCTTTTCGAACAACGTGATATGAATTTGACAAAAGGCTCTTCCGTTTATCCCAATAAATCCTTTGTCAGGTCCTTAGAATCTTTTCAACAACTATCAAAGTAATTGTTAAGATTATGCAATCAATACTTTGAATCACAAAGAAACGTATTGATGCCGATCTACTCAGTCCAATCTATCACAAAGATAAACCGATTATAGTTGGATCCCTTTCCAGCCGAAACCAGTTTTGTGCATACCAAAAATTATGAACCCAAATATCTTCTTTTTCTTCAAATCTTCTTTGATCTTCAATAAACCCTTGCACACAAACAACTTGAATCTCTTGTAATCAATCACACACAGAATGGAGTCTGTTAACAATGGATTATCACAAGAAGTCTTTAGATCTACAAACAGTCTAAAGATCCCCGTCGAAACTTCGATCTAGTTTGAGTGAATCTTATATCAGAAGAGAAGATTCTCAAGCATAAACAAACTAAGTGCAATCAAAGTTCAACCACCGTTAGTCAATCAAATCAAACGAAAACTAATAATAAACTACAATTATCTAGTTTCCCACCAACGGTACTAATAGGGCTTCTCAATCCCAAAGAAGTCTTTAAACCAAGTGGTCATAAGAGATTTCGCCTAATTAGGTTACTTTCCTCTCCGAATATGCGGCTCCACCAGTAACAACACAACTAGGTAGTTTTGTTGGCTCTGAGGATTAGTTTTCTCGAAATGCAAACTTCAATATTTATAGACCAAGGAAGTTTGGACACCAAGGAATTTCCAAAACCGAATATTCTCAAAGATATGCAATAAAGCCAAAATCGGTTTTCATAATTCCTGGAAATGCTCTGTCCAATTAATGATCGAAATCTCAGTAGAAAATCTCCAACTAGTAAATGCACATTACTAATTTTTATTTTCTAAAGATATGCATTTTAATTGCTGGAAATTAAAAGCATATAAAACTAAAACCCTTAATTAAAATATTCTCGATTTATTTCGATCCGGGATTCTCCTTTAGCCATTAAGGAATATCTTTGAACAATAAAAGATAAGAGTTACTGCACATGTTCAAAGTATGTCGACATCTTTACTTTGTAAATCCTTTTTCATGTTTACAATCTTGGAACCGATTTGCCACACTTCCAAACAAGTTTAGAATTGGTTCATCTGACTTCCAAGAACTATGTGATTGATTATCCTATCAAATCACCATTAATGGGTTTCACGGTTCTACCTCAACATAAAGTTTCGGTTCTACCTCCAAGTGAGTACTAGGACCGGTTATACTAGTTATCATAAATTGGCTAACTAAGTACTAGGATCGGTTACCACTTCTTATGGTAAAACATGTAATCGGTTGACCAAGTTATAGGATCGGTTACACCAACTTACTAAAAATTGTTAAACCTCTTACAAGGATCGATTACACTCTCTCTTGTGATCGGTCACACCTCTTACTAGAATCAATTACCCAATGGATAGTATTTAGTCACACCAAATTCAAGATTTCGATCTTACCATCTTAGGTGATTACTTAAGATCGGTTTCACTAATAAAAGTCATACCAATACAAAAGTCAGGCCTTGTGAATAGTTTTACCAAGATACATAAACAAGTTATGAGCGGTTATACTAAACACACATATTGGTAATTCAAAAGATTTGCAATGAATAACAATACCAATAAGCCTGGCGATTTCCCTTTCGATTCACAAAACAAGTTTATGAATTTACTTCCTTTAAACGAATATAAAACATTGTTTCCTAGGACGAAATCTTCACCTATACCCATACATAATCACAATAGCATTCATACGATTATGTCGATGTATTTTATACGAAGTTCAAAAGATAGCCGTTATATTTCGTATTATAATTCTTTAATACTATGTATAAATAGAGTATAACCATTCATAGCTTCGCAGTTATGTTTTCAATATGCATGACTTGAAAGATACGTTAGGGAATGGAACAATTCAAGTCAAACATTACTAACCTCAAGTGGAAGGATGATGTCATCGTTGTAGCTCCTTACTTCTTCACATTCTTCAAGTCTTCACGTAATACTTGTAATGTCTCATATCCTAATACTTTCAAGCTAACCTATATGAAGTTGACTCTAGTAAATAATCAAGCGACTATTTAAATGAGTTTTGTTTCACTAAAATATGACAACCAATCTTGACATACCAGCGCTTGGTGGGTTCAACCGAGCTATGCTCTTACAATCTCCCCCTTTGTCAATTTTAGTGACAAAACTCTTACATCATATGAATAAACAAATTACAAGAATTCATTACACATACGCTTGATTCCCAAATCCAACAGCACAATAACCTGTTGTTTGAGGGTGAAAACGATTTCTGCTGATTTTGGTAATTTCGGGTGTGTGGGTGAGAAACGAATTTAAACCCTAAAAAATGTACTGCAAGGGAGTACTTTAGATTCAAGAGATAAATCTGTACAAATCCGGCCTAAACCAAGAACTGGTCGTTCCATACTTGCTTTGGTCACAAAGTGAAGGAGAAGGGTTGGTTTTTGGGAGGGAAGCGAAGATAGTGTTGAGACCAGAATAATTGATTCTGGAAGAGTAGTTGTTTAACGACTTGTATCATAAAGTGGGAAGCTAACAGATGGAAAGCTAGCAAATATTTTCTGAGTGTTGTATCCACATGACAACAACTTGTTGTTCGGTGGAAATAGGTAATATCTATTTATACAAGTCGAAGTGAAACGTACTCTGGTCTCGTAAGAAATGGAAAACGGATGAGTAAATGGGAGGAGGTGGTAACCGGTAACGCCTGGAATTGATGTTCCATAAAAGAAAGCGTTTCACCATTACTCCCTGTATTTACTAACCGCCTCATCTTTATGACACTATCTTATAATGGGCGTAGTGTACACCGCACGCTGTAAACCGCCAAACCAATACCCCATGAGCATCCCCCAGTTTGTGACATGTGTTGATGTCTCGAGTGTTTTCGTGGAAAACATGTAGCATGTTGTTGTTGTCTGGAAAGTTGAGCTTGGGAGACTTGCCGGCTCGGTGGTGACCTTCGACGGTCGAGATTTTGCATCTTAAGAGGAAAGGTAGTCGTTGATTATTGCAACCCTTCGTTTGGTATCCAGTTGCATGAAAGCATGATCGGTATGGCTTTAATATGGCCTAGTTTAGGCGCGGACAAAAGTTAGGGTTTTGGCTTTGTTTAGGCGCGACCAAACTAGGTCCAACGGTTGCCATGCGTTCGCTGGTAACCCTGGACGGCTAAGATATGCATCTTAGATGAAAAAGTGGTCGTTGATTGTTGCAGGCCTTCGTTTTGGCAGCCGTATAGTGAAGGCCGGCATGGTATGGCGCGACAAGGTGGTTGGCATGCCATTGGCACATGTGGCATGGCCGGCATGCCTTGGCGCGGCTTAGGCGTGGCCAAAAACTAGGGTTTTGGCGTTGGGCCAAAGGTTACCATGCGTTGGATGGCAACCTTGGACGGATAAGATTTGCATCTTAGATGGAAGGATGGTCGTTGATCGTCACAAGCCTTTGTTTTGGTAGCCGCATAGGGAAGGCGGGCATGGTATGTCGCGGAAAGGTGGCTGGCATGCCATTGGCACATGTGGCATGGCCGACATGACTTGGCGCGGTTTGGGTGTGGCCAAAACCAGGGTTTTGGCGTTGGGCCAAGGTTACCATGCATTGGTTGGCGGCCTTGAACGGCTAAGATTTTCATCTAAGATGGAAGGGAGGCCTTTGATCGTCGCACGCCTTCGTTTTGGTAGCCGCATAGGGAAGGCCGGCATGGCTTAGGCGCGACAAGGTGGCTGGCATGCCATTGGCACATGTGGCATGGCCGGCATGCCTTGGCGCGGTTTGGGCGTGGCCAAAACTAGGGTTTTGGCGTTGGGCCAAAGGCTACCATGCGTTGGTTGGCGACCTTTGACGGCTAAGATTTGCATCTAAGATGGAAGGGTGGACGTTGATCGTCGCACACCTTCGTTTTGGTAGCCGCATAGGGAAGGCCGGCATGGTATGGCTTAGGCGTGGCAAGGTGGCTGGCACGGCATGCCATTGGCACAGTGGTGCGGCTGGCATGGTTGGCATGCCTTGGCGCGGAGACGTGGTTGGCATGGCATGCCATTGGCACAGTGGTGCGGTTGGCATGCCTTGGCGCGGAGACATGGCTGACATGGCATGCCATTGGTACAGTGATGCGGCTAGCATGGTTGGCATGCCTTTGCGCGGAGACGTGGCTGGCATGGCATGCCATTGGCACAGTGGTGCGACTGGCATGGTTGGCATGCCTTGGCGCGGAGGTGCGGCTGGCACGGCATGCCATAGGCGCAGTGGTGCGGCTGGCATGGTTGGCAGGCCTTGGCGCGGTAGCATGAGAATTAGGGTTTGGCATAGATGATGTCAGTCATTGTTAAGGGTTCTGCCGTGGAACATGACCCATGTAAAAAAAAAGGTACCCCGGTAATTCTTACGTAGGCATGTTGATTGATTCAATGAATGTGTTAATGATCATAGTGACGTCATGTCAGATGTACAGTTTTACGATTTTAAGCCTAAGCTAAAAACCATCATCAACACTTGTATACATTCAATCTTTAAATGCCGATGTTGACATTATAATAACAAAGCTGATACTCTCCCTAAAGGTAAGATAGGTATATTTTCAATCCGCACGTCTTTCTTATTTTCATCATCATATTGAAATGTTACTCCCCTTAGTCTATGCTTTACTCTTTCGTTAGATATAACGTTTAAGCACCATTGTTCTTTCCTTAGTGATACCAAATCAATACAAATTAATATCAATATCACTTGTTTACTCCATATATTTCTCCTCATTTTTGTCACAAAATTACAATGGTACGAGCAAATAAATGACAAACCAAAAGGATCTTACAAATCTTACAAAGAGACTTGCAACCTATAAGAGTTAAGCACGAGGGTTCCACACACCACTTTTGATAACCAATATCAAAACCGAAACTACAAAGTAATTTTGTTTTGATATGTTACCAAGGAAACAATTGCCCGAAGCAATTTTCCCTAATATTTTAGCAAACCAAAAATCGACTAAGCACCTTAGTTCCTTTGCTAAACCGATTGTACAAATACAATCGCTTGTTCGATAAGACCAAAATAAAGATCATAATTAACTCTATTTTTCTCATCAGGCTCTAGTTATTCTCATCAATAACTTAGACCTTTCACTTTTAAACAAGACAAGTACTAGGTTAGTTAACTAGCATTTATTGTTAAGGCATTTGATTAGACTTGAATAACCGAAACCTCCACTTTGATAAGTCTAACTAAGATCAGAATTAACTTAGTTACTCTTATCCGGAATCGAATTGGACTAAACAATTCATCCCGAAAACTTTTTCTTTTGTTAAGCCATAAATAATTCATACAAACCAAATAAATCAACTTGCATGAATATTTACCTCAACCAGAAGCAATTGAAATAACATAGAATTAAAGTAACGCCAATTGCACCGAAATTTTGTAAGCCTAAAAAATTGATACCAAAAAATAAAGAAAGATAACAATAGTTTTTCTTAACCAGAAACAATTGAATCACACACATATCCATACACAAATAATGGAATAAAGCATCAATTGTATCGAAATTTTGTAAAGCAAAAGAAATAAATATATGTAATAAAATCAGGCTTTTCTTAAACTAGAAAACGATTAACTATAAACAAATTCGTTACCTCAAGTTCCGCATCCTCTTCTCCCCCAAAAGATATGTCATTAAGCGCAAGTTCACATAGAACTCTCCCCCGTTATGTTGTCATCCTCTCGCCAAAACAAAAGAACAACAACAAGGACCAACCTTTACCAGATAAAGGTTGAAAACCGGTTTTAACTATTGCAATGCAAAAGTTGAAACCCCGAAACACATATGCTTTTATGCTAAACCAATAGATTCAACATGTTGTGACTTTTTCACATATTGTTTCAATCAGAACCCCTTATGATCCTTTGATAACGCCTACCAACATGGCCCAAAACTCAATCCCGCTAAATCAAAAAGTCACCCAAACCATAAGGGTTCACACATATGAGATCGAATATTAAGGTTAAGAAA
>NW_020624820.1:2571757-2736697 GCF_003573695.1 Papaver somniferum | reverse complement strand
AAACCGAAATCAAACATCCCAGAAACATACATAGCAATAAAATAAAGCATTCAAGCACAGGCTATGTAATCGAAAACTATCACAAGAAAAATTATAAAATAATAATTTTATTCATAAATAAGATAGGTTTATTCAAAATAGACTTCATTGAAATAATCAACACCTAATGTCTATTTTCTTTGATTACGTATTACAGCAAGTAACTTAATCCCTAGTGGTATCCACTTCCTTCCCACTAGTAATTCTGTTTATGACGAAATCTCATCGAGTAGGCACTGAAACTTCCACAAGACATCCTCATAATGATTAAGAGAGATGGTAAGATGCATAGCATTATTTGAGGAGTTCTCATGGGCTGTTTTTATCAACTCCTTATAGTAGAGTACCCATTTCCATTCAACATCCACTCTTTTGTTAAGTAAAACTCTTCTTCCGATTAGGTCTAGTACACACCATTTAGTAATCTGGATGCATGCACCTTTGAAGATGATATGAGTTGAATTAAATGATAGCATGTGTTGTTGCACAACGTTAGCATGTCTGATTCCAGGGAATCAAGATATTTCTCAATCTCGTGAATACAGTATTCACTGACAATTTCTCCACAGGTTACTCCATTCACCACATAGAGAATTTGGTAGCACTTTCCCTTGAACATTCGAGCAGGTTTCTTGAAGAGAATCATTGTTGTAAGTTTTCTTCTTAGATCTTCATTAGGTATCATCCTAGAAAGTATGCTTATGAGAGCCTCAAGATAAATATTTTGAGAAATCAAAAAGTTTACCTTGACCGAAAATATTATGAAAACTTGCATAATAATCCAAGTTTTTATTTCCGATGTTGAAGAGACATTGATTTTTAACAAAACATATTTTTGGTAACAGATTCTTTCAATATAAATGATACCAATCCATTCATGGATATTTGGGAACCGAAATAGCCCACGTAAATGAAGATCAACCCATGAGTTATGGGCTATAACACGACTCCACTCATCTAGATTACTCATATCTTTTAGCCTGTCACTGGTTTCGAAGAAACCATTGTGAGGTGAGTGCATATGGCTACTTTTCATGGAGAAAATGAAGAGATACTTCTTGTTCTCATAAGTTCGAGGTATTTTCTTAACTCGACTTATATTGTAATAGGATTTTATTACAGTATTGTTTTTTAATATCGTAAGAGTTCTTACTTTATTAGTTACGTTTCGAGTTACTTGATTCTTTATTTGTAAATATCTTTCCATATGGTTGCTTCTAAAATCTAATCAAACCGGATTATTTGTGAATATACTTGATACATGACCAAAGGTAAGATTCACAAAATTTAAGATTTTTGCATAGAAATTTCTCTGGGTGAAGAGATCACAGTGAGAAATAGAAGCAACTGAGGAGATATTTTGTAACCCATAAAGGTCAACAAAAAACCTTGTTGAACTATATTGATTTCCTTATTTAAGGTACCCATCAAAAGAGGCTTTCTTGAGTATTGTCTCGACTCAGTCCATAGACAATCAGTGAGTTGTGTCTTAAATCTAAGAGAGGCTTTCTTGAGTAGTTGTAAGTTCTCAACCAACTTCTAGACGATTCCTTTAATGAGAGTATTATACTCTTCATTTGTGTCCTCCACCATGGGATCTTGGTGATGTCAAATCCTGCTATTACGTTAATTGAATCATATATAGATACAATTTCTTATAGGTTGGATCACACCAAACACAGATTGTTATATCTTTTCGAGTTTGCCTTCTCTGATACCAATTGAAAAGACGAGGGTACCCAAATACACCTCAATCTAAAACTTTTCCATCTATAAGTCCTTTCTCCGATTTCTCCGAAAGTGATTGTTTATGGACTGAGTCGAGACAATACAACTAATCGGTTCACACTTAGTGTGATCGTCTATGGATACGAGATCGAGACAATACGACAACAAGATAACTTGTGTGATTGACTATGGATACAAGATCGAAACAATACAACAACGGATTATGTTTACTTGATAAAAGGTTCGGACTTAACCAAACACAATAGGACTGCTATCAAGTAAATAGGGATTAACGTTTGTGTATTTACTTCTAATTATAATAAAACAATTATAATTGCGGAAATAGAAAAGTAAAAGACACACCAAGATTATGTTAACAAGGAAACCGCAAATGCAGAAAAATCCCGGGACCTTGTCCAGAATTGATACTCTCAGGATTAAGCCGCTATACAAAATCTAAACCAACTTCGTATAGTTGAGACCAAGCAACTAAACCTATAGTCCACCTAATTCCGTATGTATCCCTGCGCCTCCAACTTGTAATAAGTCACGCACTTGGAACAATTCCTTTGGTTCGTATTCCAAACAGTAAAGGAACAACAAATCTGTTCGGTAAAACCTCTTTTCAAACAACGTGATATGAGTTTGAAAAAAGGGTCTTCCGTTTATCCCAATAAACTCCTTTGTCAGGTCCTTAGATCTATCTTTTCAACAACTACCAAAGTGATTGTTAAGATTATGCAATCAATACTTTGAGTCACAAAGAAACGTATTCATGCCGATCTACTCAACTAATCAATCCAATCTATCACAAAGATAAACCGATTATAGTTGGATCCCTTTCCAGCCGATACAAGTTTTGTGCACACCAAAGATTATGAACCCAAATATCTTCTTTGTCTTCAAATCTTCTTTGATATTCAATAAACATGGTGTGCTTGGGAACGACACACAAAAGACTTGCAAGTATACAAGGTCAAGTTTTAGTATAGAAAGTAAGAATGGGATCAGTCCACAGGGAGTGGGAGCATACAAGAAATTATCCTAAGCTATCAATGGGTGCAAAGCACTATGGCAGTGAGCAAGGCAAGGTAATATGGCAGATGCAAAGAACCAAAACAGTTAACAAACCAAAGCAGTTAACACAAGATGGCAAAACAGCAAAGATTAAATGGCAGAGGATATAAAATAAAAATAGCAGGGAACCAAGGCTGTAAGCCAAGGGCAGGGGGAGTTTGTGCACTGATTTCAGTGCACAACAGCTTCAAAATGCAAGAAAAACAGGCAAAACAGGCAAGGAGATAAACTGAACAGGAAGCAAAACAGAACTGAAATTATAAGTGATTGTAAAAGGGATTGTGGCTAAGCTAAGGCTTAGTATCCACCTTGTGTCCTAATCAAACAACATATTTCTAGGTTGAGTTAAAAATCCTATGCATACATCTAGAATGGGAGGAAAACTAATTTGCTCACTAGTTTTCCCCTAGCATTGACTGTCTTTTGACAGAACAATCAATCACAGGCACTATGAGCATTAACCTCTTCCCATTGCTCAAGCAAAACAGGGCAAGGAGTTAACTATCCTAGCAACTTGTCATTTGACAGTGCATAAGGCTTCAACTGAGCCTCAGCCTAATGCAGTTTAGCTCATGCTAAACTTGTGAACAACAATAAACATCATACAGGATAATTCAAACAACACACACATAACATTCAAAATAATCAACTGTGATAAATGGAATGAATTTTAAATTGTAATTAAAATTTCTTCAAAATGTCTACTGGCTAGTCCAGAGATGTTCTACACTCATCCCACACCCATATTTATAGTTACAATACACTTTTCCCAAAAATTAGGGTTCCTCAAAAATCCCCCCAAATCAGTTGAAATTAGGGTTGGCAATTCTCACCTAATTTGCTGAAATCTCTCCCAAATCTTCTCGACCCATGCTTCCTCTGACCTTCCTGCTTCTCTCTCATGCTTCAATTTCTGTCTCTAACCTCACCTATTTCATCAACTCCTAACCTAGGGTTCCTGTGAGATGAAACGATTAGGAGGTGATGTAATAAGTGGATAGAAAAGTAGGTCTAAGTGATGACGGCTCAAGTGGTGATGGTTGAATGATTTGGGGGGAGAAGATGGTGGAGTGATTTGGGGGAGAAGATGGTGGTGATGGAGACAGCGTCGCTGTTTCAGAAGAGGGGAAGAAGGAGATGGCTCGATGGGTTTTGGCAGAAGGGTGCGTTTGGTGCGGGTAATAGGGTTAGGTTGCTTAGGTGTTAAACGGGATCATCAAATTTGATGTTTTGTGAAGGGAATCCGTGGGATGATAACTTCTGAAACGGATCTAACGGCGAGATGGAGACAGATTATGAGCGACCGTTGGATGCAAAAATACAACGAAACTAACGGCTCAAGATGGAGTTAGGTGCTGTAGTGTTGGTAAGGTGCATCGAAATCTGATGCATGATGACGCAGCGACCGTTGGATGATGGAATGGATCCAATCTTACGGTTAAGAAGGAAAACGGGTTTGGGTATTGAATTTTGGGTTTAGGATATGGATTTGGGCTTAGGAAATCTTGAGCCCACTTCTTCTTTAAGAACAATTTCTTCCTTTTTAAGCCCATTTTTATCCTTGAGTCTTCCATAACACATTCTTCACTTCTTTTCCGCTAGAGATTCCACCGGCTTTCTCCCGTGTCTTTGCTCTTTTGGCTCCGCAACTCATCTAGTCTTTATTTGGTACCTAAAAATACAAAATTAATTAATAAAAATATTTATTCTTGAAAACAATGAAAATACAGAATATGGGATAAAATGTAGAATTAATGCACAAAAGATGAGTTAAATGCCAAGAAAAATATATAGAAATATGCACTTTTTAGCACTCATCAAAACACCTGCACACAAACAACTTGAATCTCTTGTGATCAATCACACACAGAACGGAGTCTGTTAACAATGGATTATCACAAGACGTCTTTAGATCTACAAACAGTCTAAAGATCCCCGTCGAAACTTCGATCTAGTTTGAGTGAATCTTATATCAGAAGAGAAGATTCTCAAGCATAAACTAGGTGCAATCAAAGTTCAACCACCGTTAGTCAATCAAATCAATCGAAAACTAATAATAAACTACAATTATATAGTTTCCCACCAACGGTACTAATAGAGCTTCTCAATCCCAAAGAAGTCTTTAAACCGAGCGGTCGTAAGAGATTTCGCCTAATTAGGTTACTTTCCTCTCCGAATAGGCGGCTCCACCAGTAACAACACAACTAGGTAGTTTTTCTGGCTCTAATGATTAGTTTGCTCAAAATTCAAACTTCAATATTTATAGACCAAGGAAGTTTGGACACCAAGGAATTTCCAAAACCGAATATTCTCAAAGATATGCAATAAATCCAAAATCGGTTTTCATAATTCCTGGAAATGCTCTGTCCAATTAATGACCGAAATCTCAGTAGAAAATCTCCACCTAGTAAATGCACATTACTAATTTTTATTTTCTAAAGATATGCATTTCAATTGTTGGAAATTAAAAGCGTATAAAACTAAAAACCTTAATTAAAAGATTCTCAATTTATTTCGATCCGGGATTCTCCTTTAGCTATTAAGAAATATCTTTGAACAATAAAAGATAAGAGTTACTGCACATGTTCAAAGTATGTCGACATCTTTACTTTGTAAATCCTTTTTCATATTTACAATCTTGAAACCAGTTTGCCACACTTCCAAACAAGTTTAGAATTGGTTCATCTGACTTCCAAGAACTATGTGATTGATTATCCTATCAAATCACCATTAATGGGTTTCACGGTTCTACCTTAACATAAATTTTCGGTTCTACCTCCAAGTGGGTACTAGGATCGGTTACACTAGTTACCATAAAATGGCCAACTAAGTACTAGGATTGGTTACCACTTCTTATGGTAAAAATTATGATCGGTTGACCAAGTTATAGGATCGGTTACACCAACTTACTAAAACTTGTTAAACCTCTTACAAAGATCGATTACACTCTCTCTTGTGATCGTTCACACCTGTTACTAGGATCGGTTACCCAATGGATAGTATTTAGTCACACCAAATTCAAGATATCGATCTTACCATCTTAGGTGATTACTTAAGATTGGTTTCACTAATAAAAGTCATACCAATAAAAAAGTCAGGCCTTGTGAATAGTTTTACCAAGATACATAAACAAGTTATGAGCGGTTATACTAAATACACATATTGGTAATTCCTTTAAATGAATGTAAAACATTGTTTCCTAGGATGAAATCTTCACCCATACCCATACATAACCACAATAGCATTCATACGATTATGTCGATGTCTTATATACGAAGTTTGAAAGATAGACGTTATACTTTGTATTGTAATTCCTTAATACTATGTCTAACTAGAGTATAATTATTCACAGCTTCACAATTATGTTTTCAATATGAACGACTTGAAATATAAGTTAGGGAATGAAACAGTTCAAGTCAAATATTACTAACCTCAAGTGGGAGGATGATGTCGTCGTTGTAGCTCCTTACTTCTTCACAAGTCTTCACGTAATACTTGTAATGTCTATATCCTAATACTTTCAAGCTAACCTATACGAAGTTGAATCTAGTAAATAATCAAGTGACTCTTTAAATGAGTTTTGGTTCACTAAAATATGACAACCAATCTTGACATACCAACGCTTGGTGGGTTCAACCGAGTTATGCTCATATAATCTATACCAAAGCACAATACCGTTAGTCCTCTATGTTACAGTTTAATAAAGTAAGTAAAATAAAACATGATTTAAAGAAATGGCAAAACCAAAACTAGGACGTGATTACTTTCCATCGTTACCTAATCATAATGTCAAAAACAAATCCAAGGAAATGTCAAAATAAAACCATTAAGGGCAGAAAAACATCACATCTAAAGTATCACTTAAAGGGATGACGTATACATATATGCTTGGCTGGTTTACAAATCTATTACAACTAAATTGATAGCTGTTATCTTTTTTATTTACATTTCTTTACATTACGGTGTCTAGAATGATCATTTATGCGAGTCATAAAGAATAAATGTGGTGGTGATAGTTTCTAAGGTAATATTGCAAATGTTAATGGTGATAAAAAAAATCAATATGCTTGAAATGTTAAGACTCGTAATGGATGAGCATCATGATTCGTGATCTCCTACTGAAAATTCATTACATTGGGGTTATTAAAATGTACTGTACTTTACTCAATTACACATGTATCACAGGAAATTACTTGGATCACCGTAAAATTTCGTAAGAATACTCTTTTCATGATAAAACTCTCTCTTCCTAACCTCAACTACCAAATATACATCCTAATGTAAGACATATACTACACAGCAACGGTGGCCAACGAAGAAATTGGCCTGATTGATAGCCACACAGGAGAATTCCAAATCAACATTAACAACATATTTAGGAATTGAAATAATAGATGGCCCTCACATAATCCATCTACAACACTCAACAAAATAATAAGGTAGGCTTTTAGTTCTAAAGCCAGCTAAACTTTCATTATCCCTAAATGTACCAGAAGAGTCATGAAACAATGGGTGTTGACAAAATGATGATGATAAAAGAAAAATATCAGAATCATCGTGTAGGTAGTTCAAAATCATGACCACAAATTTGGATTACGTATATAGTTGTGAGTTTTTTCGATGTATATTGAACAAGAAAGTATACATGTACAATCTGCTCAATATCAACTAAATTAGCATGTGTACTCAACATTGACAAAACAAAGTAAACTGTCTACATAACTAGTTTTGTGGTCATAACAAATTGAGCATCAAAATACATAAGTAAAAGGACAATTTCAAGAGCACTACACCTGATAAGGAGCCTTCCTGGTACTGACAGCCTCATTCTAACATTGGTATCACCCAAATCTCGGTCAGTTACAAGGACCTAAGATGGAGTCACATCTAACCTTTGGCGGACAACACCAACAACAAAATCTCACATAAATTGTTTGAAATATTGATGCTTTTTACATTTAAAGACATGGGTTTACCTAGAAATCATGAACCTGCAAAAGCACAGAATCAGACACACAATTAGATTTTTCACCTCAATCACTGCAAACAATAAATTGATTGTTCAAATAAGATGGTGGACTGATTTCATGAGAAATATAAACAATAATGAAACAACCACAGTAATCCCTTTTTTAGCCCTTAAAACCAAAAAATTGAAGATCAAAACAATGTCGCAGATATCAAAACTAGAGTGAAAGGAGAAATTGTGGTGATTCTGAATGTGGGTTTCAAGAATTAGAGAGAACTAATGATTGAATCTTTTAAACAACAAACACAAACCTACTATCAAATTCAACAAAAAAAAAATCAAATTTCATCATAGCAAATTCAAAAAAATTGAGACAACTTACGGAGTCACAACTATACAGAGAAGGTAAAAAGAGAAACTGAAAAATCTCTTGTTATATTCTCAGAGTAAGAACTGATTTTTTTTTAGTTGGAGTGGAAGTTATTACTGAGGAGAGAAAGAGAAAGAATGGGGAAAAAGGGACGAGCACGATGAACAAGGAGAAGCAGCTTCTCTAAGAAGTCGAAATCCAAAAATCTCTTTCGACTTTTAAAAGTCGATCTATAATGGCATTCCCACCCTAACTTTCGACTTTTTAACTTACAAAAGTCTAAAAGTAGCTTCTGTTTTCCTATCCAAACAGGCTATAAATTTAAAAAAAAATATTCTAGTTATTATTATATGACAAAAAGAAAAATTTACGCTATCAAATTTGGTTTTCCAAAACTCTCTATTTTATTTTTTTGTTTTCCCTTTTAGTTTCTTTTTTTAATAAGAGAAGATAAGAAGAATGATTCACGTTGTCTTTCTCCAAAACTTCGAATTAGGACTCGTAAATATTATTTTTTTTAGAGGGAGAGCAAATATGGATCCGAGGAGAGAAAATATTGTAGTTGACTCGATAACTTAGACCTAGTAATGAACAGATCAATTACCCCTCATTATATCATGAGAAAGGGTAAGATACAGTGATGAGGGTCATGTGTATACCAACTCCTAGTTACATTTTCTGCGTTAGCATATTGGCATAATACATGTGCTATCTCATTAGCACTTCTAGGAACAGATTTAAATACCAGATTTTGAAATTCACGATAACTTTCTTTGGCTCTTATGATCTTCATCTTAATATTTGCTGGAACTTGATTAATTGTCCCATTAATTGCAGTAGATACACTTTCAGCATCACCCTCCACAATGACTTTCTCCAAGTTAAGACTTGTCGCCAGATAAACTCCTAAATTGTACGCCCTAACTTCTGCTTTTAAAGTCGATGTGTCTGTGAAACAATATGTGATGCAACACAGAAAGTTACCTTCACTATCTTGAGCCACGGAAGTAACAACACCCTTATTCTATCTAAATGCAGCATCGACATTAATTTTAACATAGAAAGCAGGTGGAAGTTCCCAATTTTCTGCTTCCAGATGATGAATTTCCTGAGAATGATCATGCTGCGAGGGAGACTGTTGGTGACAGTGTTTCATATAATCATCCCAAGCCAACTTCATACACATTTCCTTAGAGAACTGAACGCCATTGAACAAATATCATTGTGCATCTTCCATAGTTTCCACAGTAAACATGAACCTAAAATAAATGTATTACCACCATCATCAACCTGCAACCAAGTAGTGATAATTTGTTTGACATCTTCTAATCTTGAAGTATCCGGGAAAATAAAAGGAAAGTCATAAAAGATTCTTCGTGACCCAACAACCAAAGAGAAGATGAAACACTGATTTCGTGCACTCTAAACACAAAGTACAAAGATTAACAATGGAAGAATTAAATCTCGCGATGTTACCACTTTTCAGATAAACAATAAAATTCTTGGAGAAATATCTTTATTCTTCCAAAGTTTCTTCCACGGGAAACTACTTAAAGATGAAGAAGATGCAGAATTATCGGCCAAGAGTTTGTAGCGGGACTTTGTAGAGAACTTTTTGGTGGGAGTTTTAAGCCACATTAATGATCCTCCATAGAGTTCTCAACAGATAAGTATAAATTCGATATCTTCTCCACAATATCCGGAGGGAATAAATCCTGTAATACTTCCAGATTCCAGGTCCTTGTATCATGGTCAATTAGATCTGCAACCACCGTATATTCAGATAAATAGAAGTCCAAATTTCTTAACTTACTACCCAAGAGATTTGGCACCCACTGATCATTCTATATATTCACTTCATCACCCTTATTAATCAGCCAACAGATGTTATTTTCCATAAACTCTCTAACTTGCAGCATTCCTCTCCAGGTTGAAGAACATTGATTAACCTCCTTGAATTCCAAAAAGAGTCACCCTTTAGATACTTGGTAGATAACAAACGAGCCCACATTGCACTTTTATTTGTGAGAAACCTCCATACCAGTTTACGCATCAAAGATTTATTAACCAACTTCATATCTCTAATGCCCAGTCCTCCATCATCTTTGGATTTACATATTTTTTCCCAATTTATAAAATGCTCTAACAAATTAATAAAGTCAACTTCGTTTAGGTTGGACTAGAAAGTCTAGGAATATTGAGACTTACAAGTATTACTCTGAAGACCTAAATAATGTGAAGAGGTAACGACAACAACGAAGACGTCCTCCTTCCACTTGAGGTTAGTAATACTGAATTGACTTGTTTCCATTCCTAACGTATATTTCAAGTCGCTTTATATTGAAAACATAACACACGAAGCTATATTGATAACACTTTAGTGATTAAACTTGGTCATATCATTATGATCAAAGTATCAAGGAAGTATATTGAATTACGAAGTATAACACTTATCTTTTGAACTTCGTAACGACATCAACATAATCTATTTATGTAGTTATTTGATTATGTATGGTATATAGGTGTGATTTCATCATAGGAAACTATGTATTTTACATTGGTTTAAGGAAGTAGATGTATAAGCTTGTTTCATAATCGAAAGGGAAATCATAAATGTGTTGGTCCGGTTTTTCATTGAAGATTATTTGGATGACCAATGCAAGATGACAAGGTTTTTTTTTTATTCCAAACACCATTAATATATTCATAACTTAAAGTTAAGTACATAACTTAAGGTGACAGACTTTTTGAGCATCCCTGATTGTAGCCTGAAATTTGTCTGGGATGTTATCAAAATAAACAAAAGACTGTCTGTCAGTTCTAGAGATATTAACTATTACATGAGCTGCATTATTTGCAGTTCTCTTAACATGGTTCAGTGATAGATAAGTAGCAGAAGATAACATATGCCTTATTTCATCTACAAGTACTTGGTTCATCCACTGAACAGAAGGATTGGCCATTTTGATAGAGTTCACTACATTTTGACAGTCCCAAGGTAGAACCAAACTTAACTTATGTTGAGAATCAAGGTAGAACTGGTCATAGCCTATATTGTGTAACAAGGTAGAACCAATCTTAACTTATGTTGAGAATCAAGGTAGAACCGGTCATAGCCTATATTGAGTGACATGGTATAACTAATCCTAACTAGTTTTGGGAAGCATGGTATAACCGGTCATAACCTATATCTAGTGAAATGGTAAAACCGATCCTAACTTGTATTGGGAAGAAGGGTATAACCGGTCATATCCTGTATTGGGAGTCATGGTATAACCAATCCTAACATAGTTTGGGATTCATGGTATAACCGGTCGCAAGAGCAAAGCCGAGTTTTCAATATTCACATATTTCTTTATGTTGTGTGTGAATTTTGAATTAGGGTTTGCTAAGATATGAAACTTCTAGATGTCGACATTATTTGAACATGCGCATAGCTCTTATCATTAATTGTTTAAAGATATTTCTTGATACTCAAGGTGATCCCGAACAGAAATATTGAAAAGCATTTAATTATGATTTTCAATTTTATATGTTTTAATTACCAGAAATTAAAGCATATACTCTAGAAAGGGATTATTAGTTGATGTGGCAAACTAATAATAAAAAATTCTAAAAGAGATTTCGGAAATATTGTTTGACATTAATTGGAAATAGGAAAATCGAAATTAGGTACTTTATTGCATATCTTTAGAATATTTTCGGTTTTGGAATTTCCTTGTTGTCCAAACAACCTTGGTCTATAAGTACTTGAGTTTGCATTTCTTGCAAACTATACTAAGAGCCAAGCAAACTTCATTCGTGTTGTTTCTAGTGGGCAGTCTATCCGGAGAGGAAAGTAACCTAATTAGGCAAAATCTCTTATGACCGCTCGTTTAAAAACTTATGTGGGATCAAGAAGCTCTACAAGTACCGTTGGTGGGAAACTAGATAATTGCATCGTTATTTTGGTTTTCGATTATTGATTTGGTTGACTAACGGTTGTTAAAACTTCGATTGCACCTAGTTTGATTATTCTTGACATCCTTCCCTTCTGACATAAGGGTCACTCAAACTATATCAAAGTATCAACGAGATCTTTAGAAATGTTTTTAGATCTAAAGACATCTTATGATAATCCATTGTTAACAGACCCTGTTCTGTGCGTGATTGATCACAAGAGGATTCAAGTTTGTATTGTGCAGGTACTTTGAAGACAATCGAAGATTTGAAGATGAAAAAGATTTATCTAATTTGTTTTCGTATCTTGTGAATTATGTGTACACATCTTGATCGGTTGGGATCCAACTAGATCTTGTTTATCTTTGATAGACTTGTGATTATCTAGTTTTTAAGATCGACATCACTTTATAGTTTCTCTTTGAGTTCTATATTGTTTGATTGCAAACTGGAAATCGATTATTTCGGTAATTAAGATTCAGATTGATTTAACCAGATAAAGGAGTTTATTAGATTAAACATAAGATCCTTTGTTGACAACTCAACATATGTTAAACCAAAGATTGAATAGAGTGGTTACCAAACAAGTTTATTCCTTTACTGTTTGGAATACGATCAAAATGAGAAAAATAACTTGAGATAGTGATTTCTGTCTTGAGATTCACATGCGTGACCAAAAGGTCAAAGACGCAGGGGTAATGAGGGAACTAAGTAACTAGGGGTAGTTTACTTGGTCTCAACTATATGAAGTTGGCTTTTGTTCTTTGCATAGCGGCTTAATTCTGAGAGTATTCAAAACTGGACTAGGTCCCGGGGTTTTTCTGCATTTGCGGTTTCCTCGTCCACAAAATCTTGTTGTGTCATTTACTTTACTTCCGCATTGTAGTTGTCTTATTATAATAAAGTAATTTACACTTATACGTTAATCTGAATCACTTGGCTTTGATCATATAGTCAATCGGTCTAGAACTGTAACTATTGTCAAGTAAATATCAAGTTGTCATATTGTCTTGACTTTGCCCATAGAAGATCGCACTTGGTATCTAACTTATAGGTTGAATTAAAAAGATTGTGGTGTATTTGGGTACCTTCGTCTTTTCATAATTAGGCCAAAATCGAAATATCTTCGATTTATAAAGTTCGAGATCTATAAAGTAAAAGAGAAATGATCCTAACTCTTATTTCCTTGTTTTAATACTTGTTCCAAAGAATATTGATTTTCTTTCTGACTTTCAACTTCATTCACATATACAAGTTTTATTATCAAATTGTGATACCATTTCTCAGATGTAGCATGATAGGTTTAGCAGATCCTACTATTCTTCTAAGTAGTTTTGCATAAATATCTCTTATGTTAGTCTGCTTCATCTGCTTGGTGATATGAGAGATTTGGCTTTGAGAGTTTAATATCCATGAGAGAAAAGGTCTCCATAAAAGAATTAAGAGATTTTTGTGTGGTTTCATATCTAATCTCTATTGATATAAAGCCACCCATGATTGGAAAAACCACCCAAAACTAAATGCATTCCATATATTATCACGAGGGTTTACAAGGGAAAATTTGTTGGCATTAAGTAATAGAGGAAGATTAATAAAATAACAAAATAAGTTTCCAATAAGATTAGGTCAAAAAAAATTGCTAAAATGTGGTAACAAAAACTACCCAGGTCGATAAATTTACAAAAACAGATGATCATCAGAAGCCAAAACTCAACGAATTAAAATTGAATCGTATTAGCAAATGAATAAAACTAAAGATTAGATCATATAAACAGTAAAAATCGCGGAAGTTTGGAGAAAATGAGGAAACTGAGTTAAATCAGTTATTAGCCCGATTTGCAGAATTTTATATTTTCTTCAGCCACCTGATCAATTTAAGCCTGCTTTTATTTGAGGTTTTGGTAAACTCGAGCGTGCAAGAAATGGTCTTTCACATCATTGGTTTGGATTAATGAAAATGAACTGATAATTGTAAAGTTCATTTAGAAGTAAAAATAAGTCGTGAATATCTAGTTCATTTAGTAAATGAATCAGCAAAACTTCAAGTTCCGTTAGGATATGAAATGCAAATAATAACTGAAGTTGTGAAAACAATTTTCTTTAAAGGCGACATCGTCTAACTTTTGAAAATAATACTTGAATTATCCCTTGTAAAAACACAACTTAAAAAGAAATTATCTCTGAAACTAAAAAAAAAAGGAATTACTAAAGTTATAATATTTGAAAAGGTCTCGATCAGATATGTGTAAACAATACAAAAATATTTATATAAAAAAAAGTATAGACATGTTATCCAATTTGGTTTCAGTTTTTTTCTAACACATCATTGATCTTGATTAGTTAAAATAAAATGAACAGGTAAATGACTAATTATTTAAGAAGTAAAATATTTGTTTAGAATTAGTTTTTTTATATATTTTAATCTTCTTATAAAGATAGAAGTCTATTGTAAGAATACAATCAAACTTCTTGATTAAGCTTCACTGGTTATGTTCAAATTAAGTGCAATTTAATATCTTCTTTGTATTGTGAAAATATTATGAAGAGCGTTGGTGACTTACGACAGAATGATACCTACACGATAAAAATTTATCCTCAATGCGACCTCCATAGTTGAATTAATGAATAGTCCAACCGTTTGTTCTATTTCTTGCTCTTTTTCCCGGATTAATGATCGAGAAAGATATCTCGTCCTCACTTGTTAATTCCCACCAATTAGAGATGACAGGGTCGTCTATGATATTTACATGATCCTGGCGAAGAACGTCTAGAACAATAAAAAAAATTCTTACACATGTAACTTATATGTTTTCTAGATAACGTTTCCTTATAATACTAAGATAAAAAATAATTTATACCAGATACACTGTTTGTCTCCTTATCAATTGTAAAGCTAGTTTCATCCCCGTGTAAAATTTAAGTTATCAACTTGCTAAAATCCGATTTTCCATAATTCAAAAGAACTTTAAAAAGTGATTGTGTCGGAAGCTCTAACATTGTTAATCAAATTTCGGTTTCCTAAATACTTGTTAGCAAACTGATCAACTAATTTTTGAAAATCATTTATTCCAAATTTTCTAATATTAACACAAAGAAATCGAAGAAAATTGAAAAATCATAAAAAAAAAAAGTGTCATAAAGCTAAGTTTATTGACTAAAATGCCCTTGTGTCGAAGATTAGGGTTTCCATATATTCTTGGGTACTAAGTCTTCTATCCCCATAAATAATGGCTTAAAACTATGTAATTAATTATACACACATGAATAAAATTCTCTCTTTTTTCCTCCCTCTACTTTGTCTCTTTTTTATTTCATAACACGTTATCAACATGTAAGACTAATCAGTAAGCAATTTATTTTGTGTCATAAAACTAAGTTTATTGACTAAGATGCCCTTGTATCGAAGATTAGGGTTTCCATATATTCTTGGGTAATAAGTCTTCTTTCCCCATAAATAATGGCTTAAAACTATGTAATCATACACACAGTGAATATAATTATCTCTTATTTTCTCCCTTTACTTTATCTCTTTTTTATTTCATAATACGTTATCAAAGTGTAGTTCTAATCACTAAGCAATTTATCTGTTACTATCTAATTCTTTTGTTATTTTTAGAGTATAACCAATCATTTTCTTTGTTTTTGTAAAACCTATCCTATTGTTTATTTAATTAGGTTCAACTTTTTTCTTCTTTACATCTAAATTCATACAGGGGCTAAGTTTTTAGTTTGTCTGATAAATTATATGATATGATGTATATGAAAACAATATTTTTTAATTTTTCTATTGTATCTTGATCATTATAATCATACCATTTTCTTATTTGTTAATCACTTGTACGCTTTTACGTCAATTTCGTATATAGTTCACAACAAAAACAATTAAAACAATTGATCACATTCATCATGTTAATATATGTTTTTTTGATCGGTAAAGAATTTGGTGATGTCGAGTTTCGAACTCAGGTCACTGGTATAACAACCCAGTGACTATACCACTATATTGTAGTGACGCCGGCTCATCATAGTAATATTATATTATCCTTATTAACTAAAGAAGGTTTTTGTTCATATTGTAACGATACTTGTCACCTTTGAAAGTAATATCTGATTGGTTAATACTAAGATGTGAATAGTTACTCGTTTGAAAATCATCTAAAACAGTTAGAAGTTATTGTTGAATACATAAGGTATTATAACTCAAGGGATGGTAACCCTAGAGGTTGTATTCTTTCGAAGACAAAACCTCAACAATCACCAAAGAAACCTCTATTGTGGAAATGACTCAGCCGTCTTCCCCAATCATCTTGATAGTTCTATCTCGAGCAGGGACGCTCTTTCCTCACAAATTGTTTATGGACAATCACATAATGCTAGTATTAGAAGACAACTCACTGGGTACCGATGGAGAATGAAGATTACCTATGCTAATGAATAATATAGAAGTTTTAGTTATCCTTGCACTTTAATTTCAGGTTTGTTTGGTAGTGACCAAATACAACCCACATCTAGGTTAAATATAACCCTCTCTAAATATTGAGAACCTAACTAATGTGGGTAATTAAAACCTATGCTCATGGTCTTCCCTTTGCCTTTTTACGATCAACACTAAGTTAAGTTACAATAACTACCACCAAAAAACGACTCTGCCACCATAACCGTTCCATCAATATCCAGATGTACAATAACCCATCATTGTCAAATAGGTCAGATGATAAAATCATCAGTAATGTGATAACGTAAACAACAACAATCAAAATTATCGAGAAAACAGATATTACAATCACAAATATCAATTACATATATGAAACCTTTAAGTTTAGAAGATAGAGGAGGAGAAGATAATCATTAAACCCAGTTTTGATGGTGATTCGTCACTGTTTGTTGCATAAGCACTTAAACTTATTCATATCAGAGACCTGATGATCTTGAAGTTAACAAATAAAATTGATTTGATTTAGGGATTTTTAGGTCTTTAGTTTCAGGAATTTTCATAGTTGGAAACGGATTTCAACTATGTATATGGGTGTATGCAGTGCAAAGAGTCCCCGCTCAATCGAAATTGTTAATAAACTGATTCTTAATCATGGCGTGTTATGTGAGTGGCAAAAGAAATTAATCATGCGTGATGAAGTTACAAGTTTCTCCGATAGGACGTCTAGGTCAAGGAAAGATGATAAAAGGTGGTTTTAACTACCTATATTATTTAGGTTCACAATATTTAGAGAGGGTTGTAATTAACCTAAGTGTGGGTTGTGTGTAGTCACTGCCTTGTTTTTAGGACTTGTCTCGTTATGATCTTTTCTCGGCAAGGTTATGTCCGTATGTGATTTCTTTGTCAAGTTTTTAATGAGACAACATATGCGTGTCCAACACCACATCGACCCCCCTCATTGGTTCTACAATTCACTCTATGTAATTCCGCCTTTTTAATAAATTTATTTAGTATAGCCGGTGTCATTGTAGTACAATGGTAAAGTTACTTGGTAGGACTCGAAATGATCCTAAAAATTCTAACTGCAAGTGCACAGTGTCGGCAAGCAACACAGGGCAAGCACAGGTCAGTTCCACAGGGACAAGGGGGTGCAAGTGCTATTTTTCTTATTGTAACCAATTTCTAACTGATTACACTAACCAGGGAAGATTACTAATCATGAGACTTTAAACAAGAACAACAAAAGTGACAGTTGAAGCAAGTTCAACACTGACAGTTGAAGCAACAGCAACTGACAGTGAGGCAAGATGAATAATGGACAATGAGTGTGTGAACAAGTAAAGATTGTGATGTTAAGACACCACAGTGAGCAGTGAAGGTAAAACAAGTGTAAGAAAACAAGAAAACAAAGCTAAACAGTTGAAGATGGAATTGTGGATGACAGGGAAGGTTGATGGCAAACTAGGGTTTAGATTCCACCTCTTAACCTAGACTAAGTCGGATATTCCAATTGCAACTAAATTATCCTCCCAAAGTACTAGCTATCTGATTAGAGCATAACTAGTCTGAGGTTTGGACCATAATCAATTAACATGGGCTGCTGCACTTTCAATCACAGGGGTATCCTAACTACAATGTATGCCTGACATACAATGTGAGAGCAAAGTGATGAGAGGCCAGAATTGTAGTCTCCTACACAGTGGAATTAAGGTTTCATCTTCACCCTAGTGGTGAATTAGAACATGCTAACACCTAGAACTAAACAATAAACAGGACATGAAATCAAAACAGAAATTAAACATTAAGCTAACAGTGAATTTATACAACTAAGAGCATTAGACTAACAAAACATCAAACAATTAAACACTAAAACATCAAACACTACACAGTGAACAAGAACCCTAATTATGAAATTGGATTAAAATTGAAATTTGAAATTAAAATTAAACCTAAAATAAACCCTAATTGATGGTTACTTGGATGACCCAAGAACAAGTTTTAACAGTGGCAACAACATCCATATTTATAGTTTACAACAAACCCTAAATTTTCGAAACCCTAAATTGAAATTAGGGTTTTTTCGATTTTCAAAATCACTCACCAAATTTCCTTGTTTGTTGTTCCTTGTCCTTCTTGTCGATGACCCATGCTTTCTTCTGCTCCTCTGCTACGAATTCAGTTCCCATCAACCTAGTTCTCTCATGTCAAAACCCTAACAGTGGGTAGGGTTAATGAAATGGGTGAAATAGTATGATGGGTTTTGTTGTCGGGTGATGGAGATGGTGGTGTTGTCGGGTGTTTGTGGTGGTGGTGGAACTCGAGGTCTGGTGGTGGCAGTGGAGTTGCAGGCGATGGGGAAGAGAGAAACTGGTTTTGGGAAGATGAGAAGGAAGAGATCGATGGGATTAGGATTAGGGGTTGTTTGGTTGGGAATAGGGTATGTGTTGCTATGGTGTGAGGCGGAGACCTCAAGAGTTGATGTACGGCGATGAAAATCCGTTGGACGATCCCATATAGATTGAATCGAACGGCTACGATAAAGAGGGTTTTCACGATTGTTGGATTATGAGATACAACAAAACTGACGGCTTCAGATGGAGTTAGGTATTATAGTGTTTGACAGGATCTTCGGAGTTTGATGCACAATGATGAGGCGACCGTCGGATGATGAGATGGATCCAATCTGACGGCTCTCGTGGAAATGGGTATGTATAATGGAAATGGATTTGGGTAAGGGTTTTGGGCCTTGGGTATACCAAGCCCATATCTTCTTTAAGAACAATTCTTCCTTCTTGAGCCCATTCCTAGCTTTTTGGTCTTGTGCGCAACATTCTTCGCGGCTTCCTTGCGTAATTCCTACCGGCTTTTCACTATTTTTCTGCTCTTTTTGCTCCGCACTTCATCCAGATTTTATTTGTTACCTAAAAATGCAAAATTAAGTAAGAAAAATATTTATTCTTGAAAACAATGAAAATACAGAATATGGGATAAAATGTAGAATTAATGCACAAAAGATGAGTTAAATGCCAACAAAAAGGGATAAATATATACAATATTTGGCACTCATCAAATACCCCCAAACCTGAATTTTACTTGTCCTCAAGTAAAAACAAACTAAGGAAATCCTACCTATACCACTGTCGCTGGTCTCTCGAATGCATTTAGCGTATGCACTAAGCCTTTTAAACCACTAAGTGTCCCTAGTGGACGAGTTGAAGTCTCGTGAAGGTTTACCATAGGTGTGCCTACAAAACCTAAGGACAAAATATAAGCTCATATTCCATCAAATGTGACATGTGCAAAACAGTTTAAGCTCACAGCAAAATGGAGATGTCAATCTAGCTATCGAAGGCACAATCCTAGCACTGATAACAAAAAAAGACATGTGATAAGAGTGTAAAGTGTATCTACACATGTGTAAAGAAAGATCTGAAGTTATGACTACTAATCACCAAGAGATAGTTTCTCAGGCTAAGAACTGAGGTCGAAATCTAGCTAGCTGTCCGGACTTTACGAGAATTGTAAATGAGTTGGAGGTATTTCACAATTACTCGCGTTGTACATCAATGGCATACACCCTCCTTGCTTATTACAATGAAACAACAAAATGACTCTTTACATGACTCTTATTTACATTGACTATTCTCTTTTTATTTTTGGAACAAGAGATGATGGAATTGATAAATACTTGATTTTTTTGGAAACACTTTTGATACATGTACAAAAGGAAACAAAAGATTACATGACACTTTGCAAGAGGTAGCCCTTTTTGATGCACCCAGTTAAATTCGATGGTTGTCTTTCTTAATGTAACCTCCACCTTCTATCCCAACCAACCAAAGAACAAGCTAGTCAAGTTTCGTTCAGTATTCTAAAGTGATTGGCAATCGTAACTTCCTATCAAACACCTTGAAGATCGAGGCCATACATGTATTGGTAGATCGTGCGCGTGCAAATTTCTTATCACTATGTGAATTGTGCTAGAATCAGGGTGCCTAAATATCTAGACTAAGACTCCTAATAAAAATACATATTTGCACAAGAGTCAACATTTCAAGGTAAATGAGCTCCATTTTTATGTTTTTTTCAATTTTTTATTTTTTTTGGAATTTTTCAATTTTTTCAAAAAGATGGAGTTTTGTTTTCAATTATGGCATATTATCGTGGTATCTACTCTATACCCCCAAACCTAAACTAAACATTGTCCTCAATGTTTAAAAATATGGAAAGAATTAAAATGCAACATATGGAAAGGGACATGCTGAGTAGAGTAAAAGGAGAGAGAATACCCGATTTCGGCGAAAGCAGAATTAAAACTCCGTTATCCAAGGCAAAACTCCAACATATTCGGAGTCACAATGGATGAGCACAAAATATATACAAAAGGAAATTTAACTAACACATTATCTACAAGAAAATTTGGTTTTTAATGGGATTGGACTTTTTGGGAAAAATTTGGTTTTGTCGGGAGACATTTGGAAACTTTTTTTTTTTTTTTTTTAAAAAAAAAAGAAAATAAAATTTGGTTTTTGAATGGGAGCAAGCCCACTGTTGGTTTTGTGTTTGCTTTGGCTCAGCTGGTTTGAAAACGCTTGGTGAAACTGAGTCCAAAATCTCGGCCTAGAATTTGGGTACTCGGCCCACTAACGAGTTAACCTAGCGTGATCGGTTACAAGCTCAGCTGGGTTTAAAAACCCAGACTACAAAATACCAGTCCAAATTAAACAAGCTCACAAAAATTAAATACAAGCCCACAAATTAAACAAACAAGCCCACAAAAATTAATTACAAACCCAACAGAAAATAAAAAGCCCAAAAATTGGCTTTAATATTACAAGCCCACAATTAAAAATGGAAGCCCACAGGTTGGGTTCTCTTAATGGGTTTAGGCTTACTTGCTTAAGCACAGCCCAGCTGCTCAGTTAGGTTGCAAAAGCCCAGTTGGGCTTTGGATCATCCTAAGCTTTGGCTTTTCTGAGGCCCAGTTGGGCTTTGGTTCACCTCTGCAGTTTACAGCCCAGTTGGGCTTTGGTTCAAATTGTTAAGCTTGACAGCAACTTCAGCAGGCTCACCAGCTCAGGGCTTTGCAGCAGGAGCAGATCAGCAGCAACAGGTGCAGAAGCTCACAGGATTCTTGGCCTGGCACCAGCAGGAGCACCACAGCAGCACAAGAGCACCAGCAGCACCAGGTGGTTCAGTTCAGTGCAGGCAGGGCAGCAACTCAACAGGAGTTACAACAAGCAAAATCAGCAAGCAAGCATAGGAGTTACAGCAAGCAGAGTTCAGTAACAACCCAAAAGAAAGAAAGAGCAATTGCGCCGCAACCGAGTCCCCGGCAGCGGCGCCAAAAACTTGGTGGCTCTCTAAAAGAGTCACGGAAATAACCGCAAGTGCACGGTGTCGGAAAGTAGTGTGGTGCAAATACGGGTCGATCCGCAGGGACAAGGTGGGCTTATTTGCTATTTTTGGTTTCTTGCTTCCTTTGCTAACTTGTTCCTAGGGGCAGTGAACAGTGAGGTGGAAATGGTGAAATAAGAAGATTGTGGCAGTGTGTGAAACAAGTAAAGATTGTGATGTTAAGACACCACAGTGAGCAGTGAAGGTAAAACAAGTGAGCAGTGAAGGTAAAACAAGTGAAAGAAAACAAGAAAACAAAGCTAAACAGTTGAAGATGGAATTGTGGATGACAGGGAAGGTTGATGGCAAACTAGGGTTTAGATTCCACCTCTTAACCTAGACTAAGTCGGATATTCCAATTGCAACTAAATTATCCTCCCAAAGTACTAGCTATCTGATTAGAGCATAACTAGTCTAAGGTTTGGACCATAATCAATTAACATGGGCTGCTGCACTTTCAATCACAGGGGTATCCTAACTACAATGTATGCCTGACATACAATGTGAGAGCAAAGTGATGAGAGGCCAGAATTGTAGTCTCCTACACAGTGGAATTAAGGTTTCATCTTCACCCTAGTTGTGAATTAGAACATGAACAGAAATTGAAATTGAACTTGAAATTGCTTTGAAATGGAAATTGAAATGAAATTAACCCAATTAGGGGGTATCTCGGATGACCCAAGAACAAGTTTTAACAGTGGCAACAACATCCATATTTATAGTTTACAACAAACCCTAAATTTTCGAAACCCTAAATTGAAATTAGGGTTTTTTCGATTTTCAAAATCACTCACCAAATTTCCTTGTTTGTTGTTCCTTGTCCTTCTTGTCGATGACCCATGCTTTCTTCTGCTCCTCTGCTACGAATTCAGTTCCCATCAACCTAGTTCTCTCATGTCAAAACCCTAACAGTGGGTAGGGTTAATGAAATGGGTGAAATAGGATGATGGGTTTTGTTGTCGGGTGTTTGTGGTGGTGGTGGAACTCGAGGTCTGGTGGTGGCAGTGGAGTTGCAGGCGATGGGGAAGAGAGAAACTGGTTTTGGGAAGATGAGAAGGAAGAGATCGATGGGATTAGGATGAGGGGTTGTTTGGTTGGGAATAGGGTATGTGTTGCTATGGTGTGAGGCGGAGACCTCAAGAGTTGATGTACGGCGATGAAAATCCGTTGGACGATCCCATATAGATTGAATCGAACGGCTACGATAAAGAGGGTTTTCACGATTGTTGGATTATGAGATACAACAAAACTGACGGCTTCAGATGGAGTTAGGTATTATAGTGTTTGACAGGATCTTCGGAGTTTGATGCACAATGATGAGGCGACCGTCGGATGATGAGATGGATCCAATCTGACGGCTCTCGTGGAAATGGGTATGTATAATGGAAATGGATTTGGGTAAGGGTTTTGGGCCTTGGGTATACCAAGCCCATATCTTCTTTAAGAACAATTCTTCCTCTTCAATCCCACTTCTAATTGATCCGGCTCTTGCAAACATCAATCTTCGCTTCCTCCTATCGAGAGTCTTTGCCGTTCCTTTGCTCTTTTCGCTCCGTGAGATAACCAGGATTTATTTAGTACCTAAAAATGCAAAATTAATTAAGAAAATTATTTATTCTTGAAAACAATGAAAATACAGAATATGGGATAAAATGTAGAATTAATGCGCAAAAGATGAGTTAAATGCCAACAAAAAGGGATAAATATATACAATATTTGGCACTCATCATTACTATGCGATGATACCAGTTACCTGAGTTCGAAACTCGCCAACACCAAATTCTTCTTTACCGATCAAAAATAAATAAATTTCTTTAGTATATAAAAAAAAAATCTCAATAAGCAAAAAATTGCTTATTTGTTGTACCATATTACTTGATTAATAATATTTCAACCTTTCCGACCAAAAATAAAAAGTTTAGCCAGGATAATAAAAGTTTATAAAAATATAAGATCGTTCTAGAAATGAACCAGAAAATATTTTCATTTCAGGAATAACCGACAATAAATTCGACATTTTCATTCAAAATGTTCTTTCATTATGGTACAATATTTTGAGTGTGAATACGTGCACACTCCTTAACGAGTGTATATTTCACATTTCAATCTCTACCCTTGATTTAATTTATGGAGTTATGTAACGAGGGTCATAATTCTAAACATGGAGGGTAATGGGGCCATCAGTTAAATAATCAATCAATCAGAAGAATATGTGAAATATACACTCGTTAGAGGAGTGTGAACAGATTTGGACTCCAATATTTTTTATTTGCTTGGGTTTAGAATTCATATCCTTTCTCGTTATGAAGATTGAACTTAATGTTAGATCCATGAATGTTAGGAAGATTGAACTTAATGAAAAATACCTTGGTATTCCTCTTTTTATCACTAGAAATAGAACTGAGAGTATGTCCCATTTAAACAATCACCATGACTCTAGAGTTTCTAATTGGAAAGGCAAACAATTAGCTCAATCTGGTAGATATGTACTTGTTTAACATACTTTAAAATCTTCTTCTAATTACCATGTGAATACTTTTCTTCTACCAGACTCCATAATTGATAAAATGGAGAAGTCCCAAAGGGACTTCTGGTGGGGAAAAAAATGGTCACGAAGGTTACTACTTTAAGAAGTGGGATAAGGTTTGTTCACATAAGTTACAAGGAGGCTTAGGATTTAGAAATCTGAAAAAAATGAACCTAGCTTTTTTGACTAAAACTGCCTGGCTCTTGATTCATTCTCCTAATGAACTGTGGGTTAGAATTTTAAAATGTAAGTATTTCAAAAACTGTCATCCTCTTCATTACAAAAAACCTTGGAGCCAGTCTTGGGTTTGGTCTAGTATTTGTCATGGTTTGAATATTCTAAAACAACATGCTTACTGGATTTAAGATATGGTTCTGCCATTAATGCTTTTTCTGATAATTGGATATTAAATCCAACTATGCCTCTGTGTCATAGCTTTCCCAATCCTAACTATAAGGTTTTTGAATTCATAATCATGAGACTAAGTATTGGAATGCTGCTTTAGTTGAGGATTTCTTCACTAGTGAAAATAGTCAGAAGATATGTAGGATGAGAATCCCAGTCTCTGGGTGTGATACTCTAATTTTCCCTTATAATAGGAATGGTATCCTAACTGTTAAATCAGTTTATAAGCTTCTAGCTAATGAGCTGCCACACAACTCTATCCCTAACCCAGATCTAGAGACACATAAGGCTCTTCGGAAATCCCCACTCTTACCTAAAACTCAGTTATTTCTATGGAAGTGTGTTGAAAACATTCTCCCTACAGGCAGTAAGTTAGCTAGATACAACAACAACCATGATAACATGTGCAAATCTTGCAACTCTGGAGCTAGTGAAACCCCAAAACATATGATTCTTCATTGTGAATTTGCTAGGAATGTTTGGTCCAACATACCTGCTGTTAGTCATGTTATTTCTCAGGATTTGGATGAAGATATTAGCATTAAGGATTGGATATCTAAATGGCTGTCCACTAAGAATCCGCAAGATAAATCTTCAATTTTTCTTACTGCTGCCTGGTGCATCTGGAAAGACAGATGTTCCAAAGTCTTTGATAATAAGTCCTTGAATCCTCAACTCACTGCCAGAACTGCTCTTAGAATGGTTGAGTAAAATGTATGTTCTCTTGCTTCTACACCTATTCCTAATGCTTACACAATATCTTTCTTAACACCATTCCTCATGATAGTTTACTCATATTTTGTGATGCATTTTTTGACAAAGATACTAACAATTCTGGTGTGGGTATTGTGGCAATGAACTATGCAGGTGATTTCAAAGGCTGCAAACTAGTTTCAGGTACTGATGCCTGTTCTGAAGGTGCTGAGAGTATGCCGATTCTTGAGGCTGCTAGATGGATTCAAGCAAAAAAAATTCAGAATATTTTCTTAATTAGTGATGCCAAAAATGTTATGGCTTATCTTAATAATTGCAAAGGCCAAACTAGTTGGACCTCTTACTCTGTTTTAGATGATTGTTTATTTCTTTTAAGGATATTCATTTTGGTAGGTTCAAATACCTTAAGAGAAATCTTAATAGTGTGGCAGATTTAGCTGCTAAGCACAATAGAATTGGAAAAGTTACAAGTGAATGGGATGAATCCAATGTTCCTAGTTTTTTCAGAATGCTGTAAACTTGCATTAATTAATGAAATTTTCTTTCCTAGGAAAAAAAAAACTCATATCCTTTCTAATTTTGGACTTATTTCACACTGTAAAATTTACAGTCTGAATACTTTGATGGCTCCACCGTGTATGTGCATCCGTTGGACACGAGCCTTGCAGATTCAAACACACTGTTGAACACGAGCCTTGCAGATTCAAACACACTGTCCCCTACATATAATTATTTTCGGATTTGCGGCATTTGCCCTGTATCTGAATCGAATATTTTATTTATTTTATTTTGGAAGCAGAGAGTAAATATTCCAAAATATTTAAGTCAAGTTAAAAAGGAGGAAATTTTATTTAAATTCAATACAAATTCACTAGATACAAAAACAAAAAATAAACAAGAATAAAATTACAAGTTACAGAGAAGCAACTAGAATAAAATTACAAGTTACACGGAAGCAACTAGATTAAAATTACTAGTTACAAAGAAGCAACTAGAATAAAATTACAAGTTATGGAGAAGCAAATTAAAATTACAAGTTATAGAGAAACAACTAGTACTGGCTTTTAAATGGAAAGCATGAGAAGTCAGACTCTATAAATATACTCGCTAGAGACCAGTTAGGTTCAATCCAAGTGCAGTTTGATCTTTCCTTTGTACGGTGAAAATCTTGCGAAGAGTGTTGGTGACTCCCAACAGAACGATACCTACATGTATCAAGAGAATAGTACAAAACCTTTTCAGCGTATAACTTAGGGAAGTAGATATTGTTCTCCATGCAACTCCGTGGAGCGACTGCTGAAAAACTGGATGTATAGTTGATGAACAACGCACGCTTTCCCAAACTGTTCAGTTTAACCCAAACCATCTCCTCATCATCCAATCTATGAATCTCTACCAATTTTCCACTCTGTCCTATATTCACTAATAATAGCTTTTCATCACACTCCACCAAATAACTTGGATAAAAGCCACTGAATTGTTTCAAGGACTTCGAGAGTACTTTCCAACTGACACCACCTTCCAAACTAAAAACTCCTAACATACCATTATAATCTAAGCAGTAGAAAGCTCCGTTATAGAAAACCGGGTTGTTAATGCACGGCATAAAATTGTCCTCGGCGTAGCCTTCATAATTGAATCGATGAATAGTCTAACAAGTTACTCTATTTCTTCCTCTCCTTCCCGGTTTAGTGACCAAGAAAGATATCTCATTATCACCTGCTAATTCCCACCAATTAGAGATGACAATCACCACACAATCACAAGAAGTTAGTACCGACGAGAATGACATTCCACCAAGTACATAATGATCAGGTAAATCTGGAAGGCGGATCACTGCTCTTGTGAAAGGATTGTAGCAGAATACAGTTTTTTTCCCGTTAGATAATAGAAGCCACCCATCTTTTGAAAAACCGATTCTAGCACCTACAAGCAATTGATTAGATAATTTCATGAGGTACTTGTCATTACTATGCATCGGATCTACAATGTCGCAAATGGTCTCTTCATCATCTTCAAAGATAGAAATCAGCCATGAAGATAAACATGTAGTTGACATGGTCCTTGTAATAGCCGACTTTCGGTTCAATGCGGGGAGAACTATAGAATTTTGTTTGCAGGCTAAACGAAAATGATTGTAATCCACTGCATGGAGAAACTTTGCCACTGCCTCTGAAATGTCAAAACCATTAAGAAAATGCAACTGTTTTAACGCTTCAAATTCTCCTCCACTATTAGACAACCTGATCATGTTCTCCTTATCTATACTGGTTGCAGTTGGATCCTGGCTTACTAGAAGATGGGTTATTCTTCTCCTTCTTCCAGCAAGGTGCCTGCCAAGAAAAATATTCCATAATTAGAAAAGCTAACAAATAAAAGTGTACCGTAAACACAATGTAGGTAGTTGTGGTTGCATTGTTGCTTGATTTACCTGTTTACTGTTGTAGGCATCATTATCCAAGTGGGCAGAAACCATGGAGTTGGAAGCTTCAAACACGGCATGATAACTGTAGTAGCATTGTCTTCTACTTCAAATGTGTACAACGTTTGGTCTTCGAGTAGTGTATAAAACAAACAACCCCTTTCAAGACCCATGTCAGCCGCAGAGCAACACGCCGTGGTAGTGGAATAACACTTTCTAGAGTCTAATGTGTCCATGTTTATGCACAAAAAGAGAACATGATCATCTAATGACTTCAACAAAACCCAAGTCATTGATGAGAAATCCAACTTGAAGATATGTGTCGAGGCAACTTTTTTAAAGTCTCTTGGACTGCAATTCAAACGAACTTTGAAGACTTCATCACCAGATTCCACCCAGTGTTCCATGTAACGACCGAATAATTCACCTCCTCCAATCCATGGGAAATCTTCGTGCTCAATCTTGATTACTCTAATATTTTGGGTTTGTTTATTATCGACAACATGCTGCCACAGTTTTTGTATTTCAATATTTATAACCCAATTTATTTTAAAGTCTCCCTCACAGAATGCGTATAGCTCGCCTCTAAAGCAAAGCAGCGACTCAATAGATAGTCTAAAAGGATCATGGCCAGGAGTAGTAACAGACAACAGCTTTGTTCTCCATTGTTTGTCTCCAGGTCGACAAAATGCTAGTACGTGCATATCCTCAGAATTTTATCGATAGTTTACCCGTTTAAAAAGTAGGTATACCATGCAGTCTAGGTTGTCAGGATCAGAAACACTAGTACTCGTAGGTGGTGATAACACCAAGTCGAACAAAAAATATTGTTTCAATTTGGTATTCAAAGACTGTCTATCAATGTCAGGTAATCCAATAATTTCCAATGATACAGGGTTCCACAAGTAACAATCATCTAAATTTGAATTAGCCACAGAATACTCAGCCTTATCTACTACATTTCCAATAACAATTAGCCAACCTTGATGAATTGGTTTGTGATAACATGCTCTTCCTTGTATCTCTGGTATAGATTTTATGCAATTTCTATTGCTGGGTTCACAAGGATTATAGAAATTCTGAAATTTCCTACCTTTTCCATGAGGGAAAACAAGCCAAGGTGCTGCCATTGGAATCGGTGGAAGTTGTCTTTCACTTCTCTCATCTGCTGCCTTCGTTGATACTGATCTTGATGCAAATTGCTTGCCCATGAAAAATATGTAGCTAAGTAGATAGGAACTTGAGAGGATTAGGTTTAGTACATGAAGAAGCGGATGAATTAAAAACCCAAATTCAACAACAAGAAACAGTTGCTGAAATTCGAATTAACGAAAAAGAGAAACTAAAGCTTTAACATGTTTGTTATTAAATCTTGATTCTGTGAGAGGGGTTTATGAACTAGTTCGTGAATTGAGAAGAAGGGTTAGTCGTAGAATTGTAGGGTTACAAGAGATTTCACATGCTGCTATTAAAGGTACAGATGAATTGTAGAATTGTAGGGTTTATGAAAGAGTTAAAGGTTCAGATGAATTGATACAGACTTGGGAAGATGTTATTGGATCGAAACTGTAGGTTTTCGTTGCCTGGAGAGGTTTTTCAGAGGGGCTTAAAATTTCATTCACTGAATACTCCTTTTCTGGGGTGTATATAGATACTTCTGTGCTGCCTTTCTTTCTTTTACCGTTGTCGGTCACCGTGAAATACTGTAGTTGTCAAAAAAGAAAAACTTGCGCTCCCATTTGGTTTTGCAAAACTAGGGCTGTCAACGGATAAATATCCGCCGGATATTGGACAATCCGATAAGGTTAAGGTTAAGAATTATCGGATATCCGATATCCGTTAACATCCGGCGGATATCAAAAATGCAAACCGATATCGTTAACGTTAATCTATCGGATAACGGATATTTATCCGTTAAAATCCGATAACGCATCTTAAGAAAAACATACAATGAAACAATCTGGGGATTATCTTTTATGATTGTTAGAAAACACAATAAGGAACCTACGAGTATGACACTATGTCATGGTGGTCGTTCCCATCCACTTGACGTGAGGAAATTTTCTTATCTTTGAGAATGAAGTTGAACAGTTCCAAGAAGTATAAGAAGAAATCTATGCAACTATATTTAGCATACATTTTTGGACTACAATGGATATACAATCTCCATTAATTCCATTTACGAATTCCAGTGTGTCCAACAAAATGCTAGGCTCCATTGTGTAAGAAGATGTTTACAGTCTAAAGTAATGAAGCTTGAGGCTTTCAACTTGCAACTAAGAACTCGAAGTGGCGATGGTAGCATTCATATCGGCAAGACATTCAGTAGGAAGACCGAGAAATGTATTCATGAAAATATCATCAATAGGTTGGACAGTCGCAACTCCAACTAACCTGCATTTCCCTAACGGACATTCAGTAGACTATCGGATATCGGATATTAACCTAACGGAAAGGCCTATTCCAATATCGTTATCGTTAAGAGAAAATATCCGATAAAATATCCGATTCCGATATCCGATATCCGATATGTCGGATAAAATCCTATAGGATGTCGGATTTCGGAAATGGATATCGGATATCGGTTATCCGTTGCCAGCCCTATCCAAAACTCTCTAATTTTCACATCATTTTTTTTAATGATTAAACTGTTACGTTCTCTTTCTCCCAAGACAAAAATATTGTTTGGTCCTTTCTTTTCAAAATAACTCCTGTTAATTTCTACTTATTTTTCAGAAATCACCTATATAAACCAGAGTTCATTCCAGAAATGAACTCCATATAAAAACCTAAAAAAACTAGAGTTCATTCCAGAAATGAACTCCATATAAAAACCTAAAAAAACAGAATTCATTCCAGAAATGAACTCCATATAAAAACCTAAAAAAAACAGAGTTCATTTATGGAATGAACTGCATCATCATCATCTTCACCATCTTCGTCGTCTTCAACAACAGCAAAATAAATTCTTCGTCATCTTTAACAACAACAACAGCAACAATGAACTTCATCAAATTCATCGTCGTCATTCATCTTCAACAACAGCAGCAACAAAAACGCCGAAAAAACACACAAATATTTATCATCTTCATCGATTTCAACAGCAGCAGCAACATCGATCGTCATCAAACAGCAGCAACAACATCATATCGTCTTCATCATCTTCGTTTCAATCTTCATCTTCTTTGACAACAACAGAAAAAGTTAAAATCAAATCTTGAAATCAATCTTTGTAATCAAATCAATTTTCGAATTCATCTTTGTAATCTCTGTATATTAACCGACGACATCATTATAAATTAATCTTCAAATCTCTGTAAAACAATTGCAACAGCAAAAGAAAAAAAAAACCTAAAAAAATTGCAGTAGCAGGGAGATAAATAGAGAGACCGAGAGAAGAGAGAAAGTAGACCTGAGAAATGATTTCTTCTCTCTTACCTTTTGACTATATATATGGTCCTAATCTAAAAGGGTATTTCTGCCACTAGAAGATGACAATTACATCATCCATGACGTCACCCTAGGACCAAACCATAATTTCTAGGACCAAACTATAATATATTTTTCTAAAAAGGACCAAAGAGACAGTTGACTGAGTCAACTGGACCAAACTCTTTCTAATATATTATTTATAGGATCATATGGTATTTCCTACTTCTCCGAAACTTCCAATTATGACTAGTAAAATTTTCAAAAGTATTGCTTTTACCTTTTTTATGGGTTAGTATGATTAGTTGTTGTCCTAAATACTACTAGCAATATTTAAGGTTCAGCGTTCGAATCCTTACCTCCTCTAAAACTATTGTTTACTCTTGCAAATTTTGGCAATTCACCTGCTACTCAAATTGCATCTTTCTTGAATGAATACATGACCAACTAGTGAAACTGTTGAGTAAGTTAATGTATTTTATTCTACCCAGAGCACCATTAATAGCTTTTGTTACATTATAATTATCCCCTTGCGGATGCAGCACCTTAATATACTTTCCTTTAGCCCATTTAACGGTTTCTAGTGTTAGTTTTACAAATTTATTTACTTTGGCTCCAAGGAATTGACCTACACCATTTACGAGAATTAGTCATATATCAATGGGCTGATTATGTTTAATAAAAGATAAATCAAAATTAACTTTTATAACCATTCCATCTGGTGGACACTAAGTACCAGACTGTGCACTATCTTGTGTTAATATCTTAGGGATTATTGCATTTTCAACTTCTAACATACACTTTTAGCAAAATTAAGGAATTATGTTAGCTTAAATTGTATTTTCTGAAATATTGCATATGAGCTTCCAAATATACCATAGAACACACCTTATCATTTCCTGCACATCATCATTGTAAAACTGGCTAAAGGTAAATATATTTGTTATCCAATTAATAAAAGTATTATTCCCTATCATACATGGAATGGAGTGATCCGTAGCAAACCAGATATAGAGGCAACATAAAATAAAGAATGCTGCATATTTTCATTCTCAACATCGTACATAGGACAGTTACTACCAATATTAGGTACAAACCTAACATTCTATCTCTGGTAGGCAAACAGTTCAGAATATGCTCCCAGAAGAAGTGTCAGACTTTGGGAGGTAATTGTAAATGCAAGCTCAACAATCTTTTCAAAGGAAAAGACACACCAGAAACATTAGAGCATGTTTGGTACAGTTTTCAAAAACATTTTTCAAAAATAGTTTTCCACTGTTTTAAAAACATACCCTTTTTTCCTTGTTTTTATTTTCTAAAAATTGTTTGGTAAATTATTTTTGAAAACAAGGAAAATTAACTAAATCGGATCAAATGTAAAAATTCGTCTAAGAGATAGTGATATTAGCCATGACTCACTTGCAGTCATTCCCTCGATCTCTTATTTTGTACTGAAAAGAAAAAAAGAACTAAGAAAAGAAAAAGAGAAAACACAGGAAACAATAATTTGTTGTTTTCATTTTTTTGTTTTCAAAAACAGAAAACAAATAGAAAACATTTTCTGAAAATGTCCCTACCAAACGCGTTTTCTCATGTTTTCTATTTTTTCTGTTTTTAAAAACAGAAAACTGTTTTTGAAAACTATACCAAACAGGCTCTTAGGATTTTGTTGAGACTCATTAAAAAGAATATTGTAAGTAGATTTCACAATAATTTCCCCATTCTTATTCCTTGTCCATCGATCATACCATATATAAATTCTACATATATGTTCAATCGCATCAGTAGGGAAAAGGGCATTAAGGATTTTTAAGTCTCAATCCTTAGTGTCGCTATCAATGAGCTGGTTAACTTTTTGTATAGTTCTAAAGACAAATTGACTTGACACATGTTTCCCTAAAGATGACATACATATATTTTCCAAAAATGAACATCCTTTCCATTAGCTATCTCCCATTAATAATTTTGTTTAACAACAACTAATCTTTTACAAACACCTCTCTTGATCCAACTATTGAAATGACGAGAGTAGCGAGTACGCCACAATCTTTTCGTATCAACCTACTACAAACACATTTTGTGTAATCTTACAGAAATACGAGCTGCCAAAAGATTACTTCAACAATATGTTAACTTGGTATATAGTATATGTTCGAAATCGAACCAATTATAGGATTGTTTACCAAGCGAACTAACGTATGAGTGTATTTAGTTTAACTATAAAGATAAACAATATAATGCGAAAACAAAGTAAATAACACGACACATAAGATTTTTCCAACGAGGAAAACTATCTGGCAGATTAACCCCCCGGACCTAGTTCAGTTTTGGATACTCTCAAAATTCAGCCATTAAACAAATTGACTACCGCAACTTCATATAGTTGAGACCAAGTAAACTACTTCTAGTTACTCAAGTCTTTAAGAATCTCTTCAGCCACAACCAATCTGGTCTACTCGCATTAACCTCAAGATAGAGTCCACTATCTCAAGTTGATTCACCTGTTGTAAAAAGTTCTACTTGAAAAAGTGGGGGTACAACAACCACACCCAATATTTCGTTTAGCAATCTGTATGGACAAACTCCAATGTACTTTTTAGAGAATCAACTAGACAGTCAGACTCGATCTAGATAAAAAATATATCAAAGAGTTTATATCCCAATCTCTCGATTTGATATATACTCAAGCAAATAGAAATCTGCGAGTCTTTATCAAATACTAGAGAGTTGGATGGTACCAAAGACCAATATCCAAGTGTCAATCAATTTAAATCAACAACCAAAAGGTTGGATATTCTAATTGATTGAACAATGCACAACCTGTGATATTTCAATTATATAACAAAATATAATGCGGAAAAGAAATAACACAGACACCAGAATTTTGTTAACGAGGAAACCGCAAATGCAGAAAAACCCCGGGACCTAGTCCAGATTGAACACACACTGTATTAAGCCGCTACAGACACTAGCCTACTCCAAATTAACTTCGGTCTGGACTGTAGTTGAACCCCAATCAATCTCACACTTATCCAAGGTACAGTTATGCTCCTACGTCTCTGATCCCAGCAGGATGCTACGTACTTGATTCCCTTAGCTGATCTCACCCACAACTAAGAGTTGCTACGATCCAAAGTCGAAGACCTTAATAAACAAATCTGTATCACACAGAAAAGTCTACGATAATAGATAAATTCGTCTCTCGCGAATATACCTACGAGTTTTGTTCCGTATTTTGATAAATTAAGGTGAACAAGAACCAATTGATAAACCGGACTTATATTCCCGAAGAACAACCTAGTATTATCAATCACCTCACAATAATCTTAATCGATGCAGCGAAAAAGATATTGCAGAATCACAAACGATGAGACGAAGTGTTTGTGATTTCTTTTATATCTTGCATATCGGAGATATCAATCTCAAGCCAATTATTACAATTGGACTCGTACGATAGAAACAGCAAGATCAGACCACACAATTACAAGAAAGTAGTATCGGTCTGGCTTCACAATCCCAATGAAGTTTTTTAAGTCATTAACCTGGTTTAGAAGAAGAAACCAAAGGTTAAAGGAGAATCGACTCTAGTTTAGCACAACTAGTATCACACAGAAGGTGTGGGGATTAGGTTTCCCAGTTGCTAGAGTTCTCCCTTATATAGTCTTTCAAATCAGGATTTGCAATCAATGTTAGCTTGGTAACAAAGCATTCAATATTAACCGTTAGATGAAAACCTGATTAGATTCAAGCTAATATCTTTCAACCGTTAGATCGGAAACTAGCTTGTTACACACAAATGAAATGCACGTTTCTAGGCTTGTGTAACCGTACCCAAACTTGTACATTTTTTGGTTCAATAATAGTCAACCAAATGGTTAGTCATATGATAACTTTCATATCAACCATATTCTTCTTCACCATAACTAGTTCAAGTGACTCAAATGAACTAGTTAGAGAGTTGTTCAATTGCAAGGAAATCTTATGTAACTACACAAGACACAATTGAAGCAAAAACGATTTGATACACTCGAATCCGTTCATGAACTATATAGCCACGGTTTGCAATTTGCATTCCTTAGTTTATATAAGAATAAGTTCACAAACATCGTTTTTAGATATAACCTACTCAAGTTCGCGGACTGGGTTTGCGGACTTAAGTTCCCGGAAGGAGTTCATAAACTCCAGCAGAATTTCTCGGGACAAGAACTTCCGCCAGTTCGCGGACTGAGTTCGCGGAATTGGCTCACGCCACCATTCCGGTTCTCTTGATCAACAAAGTTCGCAAACTTCGGTTCAAGGAATAAGGACTTATACATATATGTGTTTCCACAACAATGCTTATATCCTCCAACGGTTATATATAATTTAAACTCTCATTTCAATTATTGAAACATTCTTAGAGGACGTTGATATTCTATAGTTGTTATTCGCAAACTATTTTTAGTCAAAGTAAGCAATTTTCAAAGTGATTGAAACTTGTCATGACTTTCGTCACTAGATAAAGATGAACTTGGCTAAAGCGAAAGCTTACCAACACATATTTCGAGAAATACATAGACGAGATAAACTCAGCTCGAAATAGCAAATGTGTATAATCTAGGTCTATATAGCAAAACAACTTTTGTCTCAAGATAGGAGATAAATAGACTTTTGAGTGATAGATAAGTTCAAGTCTCCACATACCTTTTAATCGATGAAGATCCACCGGTTCCTTGAGTAGTCCTTCGTCTTGTATGATGATTGTCATGGAGTTCTTGAGCTCAACTACACTTTCTATCCTAGTCCGAGACCTTAACTATAGTAGACTAGAAATCAAGATTTATAGTTTTGATCACTAACATTGACAAACATGCTTGAGATAGAAACACATGCGATTTCGACCGAGCAATGGTCTAACAATCTCCCCCTTTGTCAATTTTAGTGACAAAACTATCAATACATATGGAATACAAAAAATAAATAAATTAACTTTTGTAGCTCCTATTCCACATGTCTAATCTTCAACATTACTCGAAATCTTCGTCACTTCCAAGTACTCCAATGATCCCAAAGATTGTAAGTTCAGCATCATGGTTGTTGAAAGTTCGTAGCTATAACAATGGGAAAACAAGAGTTCTCAATCATTGTTATACAGTGTCATAGTATCATTACACAGCGTCAAAGTTCAATTGTATCACAACTTCAACAACAATACTATGGTGATATGTATCACTCCACCTTAGTCAATACTCCATCTCACATGGAAACCACTCCCCCTTACATAATGATCCAAAAACCGTATGTATTTGTATTGTGAACTACATATTAATTCTCCCCCTTTTTGTCAATAAAATTGGCAAAGGTACAAGATAAGGGATCCTAATGAAATTTCCGAAAGAGACATTTCATGACCAAAAGAAAGAAACACATATCATCTCATTTAGATGCAATCATAAAGCCGAAGCTAAATGCATTCATCAAAGAGTTTATAAAGATACAAGATAACCCCTACAATATTCCACAGCCGCACTCCCCACAAAGATTTGACAATTAAGCACAAGTTCAATTAAGAACTCTCCCCCATAAAATGTCATTCCCGAAAGAACAACAAGAGCGACCTTAATTTCGAAAGAAATGAAGGATTTATTTGGACATAACAAATCACATACAAGTATGAATTTGAATCCAAAATACTCAATTAAATTAACCACAAGAGAACCCATGATTAATTTAATCGAAGAATGCAAAACATAAGTAAACTTATGAAGACTCAAAAATACACAATTAGATTAATCACAAGAGAACCCATAATTAATCTAATCGAAATACACCACCAAACTAATCACAAAAGTAATCAATTTAATTGGTCATGCTCGTCATAAGAAAACTTACGGAGTAACAACTAAATAACCAAACAAGATGATTAATTTAGTTGAATATGCTCGACATAAAGTATCTCGCGGAACAACAACTAATCTAATCATAAAAATAATCAACTTGGCCATTTTAGTGCTCAACATAAGACACTTTACGGAGCCTCACAATAATACATAAAATATGGATCAGGAAAGATCAATACTGCGGAATACACAAGGATTCATTCTATTTTCCATCACTATTCACATAACGATATTCAATAGACATAATCCTTGCAAACAAAATATTTTAACCTATCTTCCATCAATAATTGACATAATAATCTTAACTTTTGTGTTTGTCAAAAGTCTATTCATTCTTTTATCAATATATGCATATCGACATACGAAAGACTTTACTTTTGACAAGGTATGGGACAATCATAGTTCACGGACGTAAACACACATATCCCATAACAATATTGCAATATATAAAATCATAAAGATTAATACTGCAAACATCATCTTCCAAACAAATTTAGAATTTAAACCAATAAATCTAAAAACATGAAGATGAAAACGCTGGACATAACTATGTGTAATCACAATAATGGCTATTCCAAACTCTAGTTATTCTTCTAAACAAAACAAGGAAATAGAAGATTTACTAGGCAATAAAATCATCTTTTACTCATTGTCTTCCTCATCGGAGATACTCCAAGATGCTTGAATTGTTTTCAACTCTTCCTTGAGCTCGGGAAACTTAGTTGCAACCAATGGCAATTGTTTTTGTACGCACTCCACCCTTGAATCGACCTTACACACGCCCTTGTGAATTTTTTGAAGAAGGATCAAGGTGGTAGGGTCACAATCGTTAAGTGAAGCATCTCTTTGTCTTTTGCACACATTCTCCCTTATGTGTCTGAAGGTACATGGACGAACTGGTTTGGGAACTCCGAGAGAGTTGCAAATTGGATCAAAACCACGATCACGGCAAATTTGACCAATCAAGCAAGGGTAACCTAACATCTTGATGGGTGAAGTCATCGAAGTCATTTGAAAGATGATAAAACCACAAATACCGAGACTTTGAACACCCGATTCAAGGAAATAGACCAATTCCGCAAACTCATGACTCCACCAAGAATTCTCAATTGTGGAGGAACAAAGATTCGAGATACCAAGTTTTCCAAATGCCATCAACGCAATACTAAGATCATTAGTAGGGAACTTTCCTTGATTCCAATCTACCTTCTTGCCGCAAAGCCCAATAGAGATTTCATCACATGATGGACGTTCATCACTTGGTATAAGAAGACACACGTTTCCCAACGAAATGTTGGTAATCTTTGAAATTAATTCTCTATCAACAAGAAATCTTTTTCTATTTATCATGGATTTGAATTCCATCTTATTAATATCAACATCATGAATGTTGGCATAGAAAATTCTTGTGAGAGAATCAAATCCTTGACCATGACCATCAAAGATATTTCCAAGCTTGAATTTTTTGAAGCAAGCTAAATCCTCTTCATGCCCACTAGAGAGATCCGATTTCTTTTCTATGATAAAACCTTTAGATGAAATCTTTTCAAAAATTCTAGCACAAGAATCATCCACAAACATAATCCTAAGAGAATTTTGGTCACAAGGAGAATCCATGCTAGAGGTGTTTGAGCTTTTGGAGATTCTTTTTGAGCCCTTAGAATTCATCATGAGATCTAATAAATTGAAAGGAACAAGAGGAATTTACTTACTTGGAGTGAATCTTGAACACCCTTTCTTTCAATTCTCCAAGAAGGCTTCAATGGAGGAAACACAAAACCTTAGAGGTTCACGTACGCGGACGGGTGATGAAGAAGAGGGTGCACGAACTTCTTCTTTATAATACCAATAATGGGCTTGAACCCGTTTGTGAACCACGACCCACACAAGGAAAGTGAGATTTTCTTAGTCGTTTGCACATCAAAGGTTATGCATCCCGTGGAAACACACTTTTGTGAGAGGCGATGGATGCAGTAGAAAGCTTTATTTGGTATTCTAAAAGATAATAACAAAACTGTACACAACTCAAACATTTCTTGCCCCATTCCAAGATATATACAAATGGGGTAGTGCCAGGCATGTCACCAAGAGACATAATGTGCAGTGGAATTCTCATGCAACATTTTTGGTTGATATGTGTGAACAGTCCCCGTGATATAATCAACATAATGATGACAATCAGGGCAGCCAGAAGTTTCTATCCTTCTTCTGATCTGGCTAGAAGGGAAATTCTTCCGATTCCTAGGTTGTACAATATTATTCGATGGTTTAACATGTACAGAACCTTTTTCGGAAGGATTCTTAGATTTAACAGAATTAAGTTTTTTTAAGAGTTTAAAAACGCCTTCGAACGCTCTAAATAGATCTTTATCAATTGATTCATTACGATAGTATTCCTCAAAGAGATCAAGAGTTAATCTAGTGAGGGTCCATATCCTTGAGCGTGACGAACGTTTCCTCAGTTTTTCTTTCTTTTTATTTTTTCCTTTGGATTGATTCTCATCATCTAAATTTTCCTTTTAGATGAGATGAGATTATCATGTGAACCCGGAGGTCTTAACCATAATAATTCTTGAGCAATCTTTAAGGACTTCTGGCATGCGTTACAGATGCCAAGAGCAAGTTTTCCAAAGAAATTTCCCATGGGACAATTTTTAAGGAACGAAAAACACAAACTTATTAGGTTTAGAGTGTTTTCCTGCTCTGATACCAATTGAAAAAGTGGGGTACAACAACCACACCCAATATTTCGCTTAGCAATCTGTATGGACAAACTCCAGTATACTTTCTTGAGAATCAACTAGACAGTCAGACTCAATCTAGATAATAAGTATATCAAAGAGTTTATATCTCAATCTCTCGATTTGATATATACTCAAGCAAATAGAAATCTGCGAGTCTTTATCAAATACTAGAGAGATAACTTGGATGGTACCAAAGAACAATATCCAAGTGTCAATCAATTTAAATCAACAACCAAAAGGTCGGATATTCTATTTGATTGAACAAGGCACAACTTGTGATATTTCAATTATATAACAAAATATAATGCGGAAAAGAAATAACACAGACACCAGAATTTGGTTAACGAGGAAACCACAAATGCAGAAAAACACCGGGACCTATTCCAGATTGAACACACACTGTATTAAGCCGCTACGGACACTAGCCTAATCCAAATTAACTTCGATATGGACTGTAGTTGAACCCCAATCAATCTCACACTGATCCAAGGTACAGTAATGCTCCTACGTCTCTGATCCCAGCAGGATGCTACGTACTTAATTCCCTTAGCTGATCTCACCCACAACTAAGAGTTGCTACGACCCAAAGTCGAAGACTTTAATAAACAAATATGTATCTCACAGAAAAGTCTACGGTAATAGATAAATCCGTCTCCCACAAATATACCTACGAATTTTGTTCCGTCTTTTGATAAATCAATGTGAACAGGAACCAATTGATAAACCGGACTTATATTCCCGAAGAACAGCCTAATATTATCAATCACCTCACAATGTTCTTGATCGACGCAGTGAAAAAAGATATTGCGGAATCACAAACGATGAGACGAAGTGTTTGTGATTTCTTTTATATCTTGCCTATCAGAAATATCAATCTCAAGCCAATTATTACAACTGTACTCGTACGATAGAAACAACAAGATCAGACCACACAATTATAAGAAAGTAGTATCGGTCTGGCTTCACAATCCCAATGAAGTTTTTAAGTCGTTAACCTGGTTTAGAAGAAGAAACCAAAGGTTAAAGGAGAATCGACTCTAGTTTAGCACAACTAGTATCACACAGAAGGTGTGGGGATTAGGTTTCCCAGTTGCTAGAGTTCTCCCTTATATAGTCTTTCAAATCAGGGTTTGCAATCAATGTTAGCTTGGTAACAAAGCATTCAATATTAACCGTTAGATGAAAAACTGATTAGATTCAAGCTAATATCTTTCAACCGTTAGATCGGAAACTAGCTTGTTACACACAAATGAAATGCACGTTTCTAGGCTTGTGTAACCGTACCCAAACTTGTACATTTTTTGGTTCAATAATAGTCAACCAAATGGTTAGTCATATGATCACTTTCATATCAACCATATTTTTCTTCACCATAACTAGTTCAAGTGACTCAAATGAACTAGTTAGAGAGTTGTTCAATTGCAAGGAAATCTTATGTAACTACACAAGACACAATTGAAGCAAAAAAGATTTGATTCACTCGAATCGGTTCATGAACTATATAGCCACGGTTTGCAATTTGCATTCCTTAGTTTATATAAGAATAAGTTCACAAACATCGTTTTTAGATATAACCTACTCAAGTTCGCGGACTGGGTTCTCGGACTTAAGTTCCCGGAAGGAGTTCACAAACTCCAGCAGAATTTCTCGGGACAAGAACTTCCGCCAGTTCGCGGACTGAGTTCGAGGACTTGGCTCACGCCACCATTTCGGTTCTCTTGATCAACAAAGTTCGCAAACTTCGGTTCAAAGAATAAGGACTTATACATATATGTGTTTCCACAAAAATGCTTATATCCTCCAACGGTTATATAATCTAAACTCTCATTTCAATCATTGAAACATTCTTAGAGGAAGTTGATATTCTATAGTTGTTATTCACAAACTATTTTTCGTCAAAGTAAGCAATTTTCAAAGGGATTGAAACTTTTCATGACTTTCGTCACTAGGTAAAGATGAACTTGGCTAAAGCGAAAGCTTACCATCACATATTTCGAGAAATAGATAGACGAGATAAACTTGGCTCGAAATATCAAATGTGTATAATCTAGGTCTATATATCAAAACGACTTTTGTCTCAAGATAGGAGATAAATAGACTTTTGAGTGATAGATAAGTGCAAGTCTCCACATACCTTTTAGTCGATGAAGATCCACCGGTTCCTTGAGTAGTCCTTCGTCTTGTATGATGATTGCCATGGAGTTCTTGAGCTCAACTACACTTTCTATCCTAGTCTGAGACCTTAGCTATAGTAGACTAGAAACCAAGACTTATAGTTTTGATCACTAACATTGACAAACATGCTTGAGATAGCAACGCATGCGATTTCGACCGAGCAATGCTCTAACACTACTTATTAACTCCTTTGGATCGTAACCCGAAATAGTAAAGACTAACATGTTCTAGTAACCACCTCATTGTATACCTCTCATGCCCGCAATGGTGAGAAATAAATTGAGTATGATAGATCTCCATTTTATCAATATAAACTCTTTGGTCAAAGATCAAACCAAGACAAAGATAATAAAATAATTTCTCAGTGAACAAGCTATATCCAAGCAACTCTATAATGAGAAGCAACTAGACAGTTTATTCGATCTTTCAACAAGTATGATGTTTATCGAAGTAGATTGCTTGTTTGGATCGCAGAGAATCAAGTGTGCACGAAGTATCATAAAGATTAAAATACCAACAAAAAAAAGTTTTCTAACCTTCAAAGCATCACCTGCACAAACAACTTGATTACGACTAATGATTAATATACACATAACATAGTCTGTTTACGTTGATCGACCACTAGTTATATCTACATATCTTGAACCACTAAATCTACAATAGTTGATCCTCAAACAAACTTGAGTGGCCTATTTCAAGAGAGAAGGACTATTAAATAAATTACGTACGACCTATCAAGGATAACTATACCGTTAGTCAATCAAATCAATAATCGAAACTAAAATAACACTACGATTAAGTTTCCCACCAACAGTTTTGCCAAAAGCTTATTGATCGCAAAGAAGACTTTAAATGAAGGCAACACAAGAAATTTGACCTAATTGGGTTACTCTCTTATATCAACGAGTTGGCTTTCCATGCAAACGGTTAGACAGTATGTCAAGAGATGAGTTTGTAAGAATATAAACTCCATTATTTATAGTTTTATGACCAAGGATTTTTTGGAAAACAAGGAATTACCAAATCCGAAAATCCTTAAGATGTGCAATAAATGTATATTTTCAGTTTTAACAATTTTCAACAGTAATCCAACCAATATTCTGAAATCACTCTTGGTTGAAAACTAATATTACCTAGCATACAAACATGTACTTTATTAATATAACAACTAAAGATATGCAAACCTCTGGGGTATAGTAAGCATATATTTTCGAATATCTTAAAAATATATTTGAATTTTGTTTTTGAGATCTTGCTTTGAGAATCAAGGAGGATACTTGAACATTAAGTAATAAGAGTTTAGCACATGTTCAAATCACTTGTTAACATCATGTGAACAATCCAAGTTCAATTCGTGTACATCTTGATGTTTGTACAGACCCGAAGATCACCAAAAATATCGAAAACGTAATTATAGATTAAACTTCAAACAAGATATGTCAAGGATCAGTCCTTGCCACAGGGGATGGGTCCTGTAATCGATCTTGAATTTTATTTTGACTACGAAACATAATTTCGCAAGTCTACTTCCTTATATAATGTTTATGATATTCGTTCATATATAATCCCGATGGTTGAATTCATTCCGGAAGTTCAAACACTAAATAATAAAAACTTACCAATTAGTGTTATGTCGATTCACAAAGTCCATAGATAAACTATACTTAATAACTCTATATACTCAAGTTGTAATAAACAACTAGTATATCTTTCCTTGATATTTTGATCATTTTATAATGACCAACTCACTAATACTAGAGATGAGTAAACAAACTTTACTTCGTATGTCATGTTTTTCGTAAATACTTGAAAAAGCGGGGGTATAACAGCCACACCCAATAATCCGTTCGGAAATCTGTATGGACTAAACTACAATATAATTCTGAGAGCACAACTTAAAAGTGAGACTCAATCAAGAAATACATCAAAGAGTTTTATCTCTATTTCCCAATATAATCAGCAAATCGAACAGATAGAAATCCGTGAGCCTGATTGATATGAGAAACAACTTGGACGGTACCAAAGACCAATGCCCAAGTGTCAATCAAGTTATATCCAACAAACAAGGTCGGATTTATCAACTGATTTAATTACTAGCAACATGTGATATTTCAATTATATAAACAAATATAATGCGGAAAAGAAATAACATAGACACCATAAATTTTGTTAACGAGGAAACCGCAAATGCAGAAAAACCCCGGGACCTTGTCCATCTTTGAACACCACACTTTATTAAGCCGCTTCAGACACTAGACTACTACAAGTTAACTTCAGACAGGAATGTAGTTGTACCCTAACCAAGTCTCACACCAATTAAGGTACAATCGCGTTCCTTACGCCTCTAGAACCACGCCGGATTCTGCACACTTGATTCCCTTAGCTGATCTCACCCACAAATAAGAGTTGCTACGATCCAAAGTCGAAGACATTTCTATTTTTTATTCGGTTTTTGTTCCGTCTTTTGATAGAAATCAAGGTGAACATGAACCAATTGATAATCCGGTCTTATACTCCTGAAGAGCAGCCTAGAAATATTAATCACCTCACAATACCCCAACTAATTAACAAATAAAGTTATTGCGGAATCACAAGAATCTGAGACGAAGAACTGTTATGATTACTTTTGATATCTTACCTATCGAAGATAAATCTCGAGTAAATCTTAGAGAAAATAAAACTCAATACGATAGAACATGTAAGATCAGAATATGCAACTACAGAGAAAATAGTTGGATCTGGAAAAATCCCAGTAATATTTTTCCCAAATACGTAACTACAGAGAAAATAGTTGGATCAGAATACACAACTACAAGTAAGATAAATCCTAAATGAAGTCTTCAAGTTGTTAACCTATAATGGTTTTGGAAAAACCTAGGTTAAAGGAGAATCGTCTCTAGTTTGCAACTAGGACACATGAAAGTGTCGGGTTTAGGTTTTGCAGTTTCTAGAGTTCTCCCATATATAGTATTTCAAATCAGGGTTGCTTACAATCAAAGCTAAGATAGCCTAGTAACAAAGCATTCAATATTCACCGTTAGATGAAATCCTGATTTAAGATTCAAGCTAAGTCTGCTTAGAAATTAAGTAATTAATCTCCACCGTTAGATGGTCTTAGCTTGTTACACACAAATGAAATATACTTATATTAAGATATGGGTAACGTTACCTAAACGTGTATATTGAGTTGGCTTAATAATAGTTAACCGAAGTTAGCCATATGAACATTTTTGCCTTATCCTTATTCATCTAACACTTCTAGATCAAATATGATGATCAATCAATAATGAAAGATAATCTAATGAATCTAATTGTATTTCAAATAGAGTTGTTCAATTGTCCACTATCTCATTAGAAATATACATGAACAAATTGAAATAAAATCGGATTGATTCGTAATCATACAAAGTACTTTTACAAGAATCAATTCGTGAACATTAATCCACGGTTTGCAAAGTTAATTTGCATACCTTAAATCATAAATGTTTTAGTTTATGAGTATGAGAATCATACATAACCGATTTTAGAACTTAACCACTGTGTTCGAAAACCACGTACGCGAACAACAGCTCCGGACCTTGGTCTAAATAGGCCGTTCGCAAACTAGGTACGCGAACAACTGTTCCGGACCCAACTCGGGTAAAACTGCTTGCATACTAGGTACGCAAACAAGGTTCCCAGACCTTCTCAGGTAATACCTTTCGCATACTAGGTACACAAACAAGGTTTCCACACCTGAATTATCACAATACAGTTCGCATACTGGGTTACCATACCATGTTGTATCTATACATAGGTAGTTATTCTAAACTCTCATTTCAATCATCGAAACATCCTCAGAATATGGCAATAGTAATACCACACATACCATTAGCTTCAATGAATTTTCAAGTGATCGAATGATCATTACGAAACTTCCCAAGCTAACATCAAATGAATGTCTCACACTAATCATATAAGATGTTCAAGGTAATTTTCACATGATCTTTTTTTGACTTATTATCTAGTTTCAAACAAATAAATTGTTTCCAACTAAACTCATCAAGAATATGATGAACATAGCTAAAGCAAAAAGCTTCCAACACATATTTCGAGAAATAGATAGGCGAGATAAACTCAGCTCGAAATATCAAATGTGTATAATGTAAAAGTCTATATAGTTATACGACTTAGTCTCATTAGAAGATAAAATAGAATAGACTTCTGAGTGGTAGATATGTTATAGTCTCCACATACTTTTGTTGAATAAGTTCCTCCAAGCTCTTCAGTAGGTCTTCTTCTTCAATTGGTGAACGACATGAAGTCTAAAGATCAACTACTTCTATCCTAATCCGAGACATAGCTACAAGTAGACTAGAAATCAAGTATATAATTTTGAACATTTAAACTTGACAAACAAGCTTGAGATAGAAATGCTTGTGAGTTCGACCGAGCAGTGCTCTAACAATCTTCTCCTTTGTCAATTTAGTGACAAAACTATCAATATAGATGTATTACAAAATAAATAAACTTTATGGCTTCTTATCCATCGTGCTTGAATTCCTTGAATTTCTTTGGCTCTTCAACATTCTTTGAATTCTTCGCTACTCCAAGTACTTCAGCGATTCTGAACGTGTTCAACTCAGCATCATTGTTGTTGAAGATCCATAGCCATAACAATAAGAAAACAGATGTTCTTAATCATTGTTATACAGTATCATAGTATTATTATATAGAATCAAAGTCCAATTGCATCACAACTTTGAAATAATACTATGGTGATATGTATCACTCTCCCTTAGTCAATACTTCATCTTACAATGAAAACCACTCCCCCTTACATAATGATCCGTAAACCATATGTATGTAGTGTGAATTGCCAAATAATTCTCCCATTTTTTGTCAATATAAATTGGCAAAGGTACGAAAACTACGGGATCATAATGAAATTCTCAAAGAGATAATTCAAGACTAAAAGAGAACATATCAACTTTGTTTTGATGATTTCACATAGTTTAAACTTAGTGTATTCATCAAGATACAAGATAACTCCTACATTATTCCATAGCTGCACTCCCCACAAAGATTTGGCAATTAAGCACAAGTTCAATTAAGAACTCTCCCCCATTTGATGCCATTCCCAAGAGAACAACATGACCGACCTTACTTTTACGAGAAAAGAATGGTTTCTTTGGACATTAACAAATCACATGGATTTGTATCCAGCAAACTCGAATAAATTAACCACAAAGAAGACCTTATAGATTAATTTAATCGGAAACACTCAACATAAGTAAACTTATGGAGCCATCCAGTACTTTCATATAGAAGTGGATCAGGGAAAGATCAATATTGCGGAAGTTTTAAAAGTTCATTCTATCTTTTATCATTATTTGCATAAAGACATAATAGACTTAACTTCTGAGCATTTATGAGATACAAGCACAGTTCACGTACGTAAAGGCATTCATCTATAAGCAATTGCAATATATAAAATCAAGAAGTTTAAATACTGCAAAAATCATCTTCCAAATAACTTAGAACTTAAATAAATCTAAAAACTTTGCAAGATGAAAATCGTTGGAAATAGCTATGTCTAGTCACAATAATAGCTATACCAAACCCTAGTTATCCTTCTTAAACATAAGAATAAATTCTCATAAGAAGTTTCCTAGTCATGAAATAAAATCAACTATAATAGTTTTTGACCCTATAACCCGATTGTGTGCAACTCATGTCTCTTTTCAAAATCCGGGCACATGAGACAAGATGCACCTTCAACACGATTAGATTGTGTTGGGGTAAACAATAATCTATCCACCACATGGTTCCTTCACATAATTTTCAACACCCCTTTTCATAGGTCGTTTACACCTAGTTCTTTTCTGTAAATATCTAACTTTTTCTTTAGAAATAAACTTCTTAGGAGATTAGTCAAATTTATATACCTTGGATGGATTTGACTTTAGAACAAGTTTGAGCTTGTTTGCTAAACGATTAGCTCTCCTTTGAAGTTTGTTGACATATCTTACTTTATGTTTGGACTTGAAACAATTAGAGAGTTCATGACCCTTAACTGTACAATAAGAACATGTCAATGTAGAGGACGGTTGAGGCACCATAACCGAACATGCTTCTAAACAAAGTGAAGTACCTTAAACATGTGACACAAAATTTTCATTAGACGGAGTAAAATCCATTTCATCCTCCAATGTAGTTGATGTTGTTTCTCGAGGAAAAATATCAAGATTGATGTGAGTATTGCTACATTTATCAAAATTAATATTTCTCCAAGGAGGGCTACACTTGATTTTTCATCTTCATTTGAATCATAGTGATCAGATGTTTCATCAATTGCAGCAAGACCTTTGTTCCCAGTGTATTTTCTACGATTTGGACACTCATTAGAAAAATGGCCAAACCTTTACACTTGAAGCACTGTGGCATATCTTCATCATCAGTGTCGACAACATCCCTGTTTTTAGGAGGAACACGATCATAAGGCTTAACTGATGATCTAGGTTTATCTCTGGTGAACTGTTTACTTTTCTTCAGAAGAAGGTCTCTAAACTGTCTTGTGATCAGAGAGACCGAATCGTCAAGATCTTCATCTGATGATTCAGTATCAATAGGATCAACCACATAGTTGCCAACACTTTTACTTTTATCAAGTAATTTAGTGTTCTTTTGTGCTTTGAACGCAATATCCTTTCCAGTTTTGTATATATGGTCATGATCAAAGATCTTGAACTTTCCAACAAGAGTATTTCTGGAAGTGTTTCAAGATTATTTTCCTCAACGATGGCATGTTTCTTAAAATCATATCTAGATGGCAACAATATGAGAATTTTCATCATAATGTCCTTTTCAGGAATAGTCTTACCCAACGCAAAAGATGCATTAACAATTTCATACACTTTGTGATTAGACTCATCAAATGAATCTTCATCAGCCATACGAAGGTTTTCCTAGTCAGAAATTAGGTTTTGAAGCCTAGCTTCTTTTTCAGAGGTATTCCCTTCAAAATACAGTTTCTAAGATATCTCACGCATCTTTAGACCGAGTGCACGTAGTCACATGGTACTGAATATCTGGGGTAATGGCATGGATGATAACATTTAATCTGTTAGAATTTTGATTTGCATCAAGAATCTCATGATCTTTATACTCACTTATATCCTTCGCAGCAGTTACACCGTTTACTGTAACCATTTGAGGATTATAGTCATTAATAACACGAACCCATGATTGAAAATCACGCGCTTGAAGAAAGGCATACAAAGCAGTTTTCCACCATAAGTAATTGGAGCCATCGAAGACTGGCGGTACGTTTATGGAATAACACTTCTGTCCATAGAGTCAGATTGCTATAAACACATACTTATGAGGTATAATGTGTTTGCCTTCTCTGATACCAATTGAAAAATGGGGGTATAACAACCACACCCAATAATTCGTTCGACAATATGTATGGACTAAACTCCAATATAATTCCGAGAGCACCAACTTAAAAGTGAAACTCAATCAAGAAATATATCAAAGAGTTTTATCTATATTTCTCAATATAATCGATTTCCACTTCCCCACTCTTTGATTCCATCAACTGTCACACTTCATGGGATCATGGTGTCTACAATTCCAGCAATATAAATAAGTCTATGAATCATGATTGAAGATAGAACAAGAATCTCACGTTTCACAGACAACACGAGATCGAAAAGATAAAAATCCGTGAGCCTGATTGATATGAGAAACAACTTGGACGGTACCAAAAACCAATGCCCAAGTGTCAATCAAGTTATATCCAACAAACAAGGTCGGATTTATCAACTGGTTGAACTAGGCACAACCTGTGATATTTCAATTATATAAACAAATATAATGCGGAAAAGGAATAACACAGACACTAGAAATTTCTTTAACGAGAAAACCGCAAATGCAGAAAAACCCTGGGACCTTGTCCAGCTTTGAACACCACATTGTATCAAGCCGCTACAGACACTACTACAAGTTAACTTCGGACTGGAATATAGTTGAGCCTTAACCAAGTCTCACACCGATTAAGGTACGGTCTCGTTCGTTACACCTCTAAAACTACGCCGAATTCTGCGCACTTGATTCCCTTAGCTGATCTTATCCACAACTAAGAGTTGCTACGACCCAAAGTCGAAGACTTATAAACAAATCTGTCTCCCAAAAATATGTCTATTCGTTATTCGGTTTTTGTTCCGTCTTTTGATAGAAATCAAGGTGAACATGAACCAATTGATAATCCGGTCTTATACTCTCGAAGAGCAGCATAGAAACATCAATCACCTCATAATAACCCAACTGATTAACATAAAAAGTTATTCCGGAAGAGTCTTGTAGATGGTGGATTTTCGAAAAAGGCAAAAATCGTAAAACCATAATTGTACATATTCCTGATCCAGCAATCAGATGAGTATTGAGGCTCATGTCTCTCATTGAAGCATGAAAACTCATGCCGCAAGAGTTTCTGACTGAGTTTATTGTCTCTCAGAGCATACGTGAATATGCCGTCTCTCGACTGAGGCAACGACATATCTCATGAATACTGAGCAATTTCAGTAATCACTTTTATATAGAATCGAACGATTGGACGGCTTCTAGATAGCTCACCTGCTAGTATAGAGCATAACGTCTTCAGGATGTAACAATGTTTTCCCTGACTATATAAAAGACATGCAATAGAATCTTAACGATTGGACGGCTCCTAGACAGCTTGCCTGCTAGTATAGAGTAATAACATCTTCAGGATGTAACAATGTTTTCCCTAACTATATAAAAGGAATATGACGCTTCAACAAGCTCATATCACTCGACTCTCAGATAATTAATACTCCTAGGCAGCATGCCTGCTAGTATAGAGCCATCAATTAATTATCTCTAATCCTTAAATTCATTAACTGAATATTCGGAAATATTCTACGTTCTTCATAATATTTCATTACTTCAATTCGTGGTTCTTCCAAACAGAATTCCATGGGTTAATAATAAATATTCAACGTACGGGCATCTGAGCCACCATCGAGTACCCCGAGGAAATGGTGCAAGTGTATTCAGCAATAAATGAACGAGCACCTGAATGCACGAACGAACACTCGATAACACGAAGGAACGATCAAACCATGGAGAAAATAATAATAATAAAATATCTAAAGAAGGCGTTGAGGGGACCAAGTCCACCGGCCGGCCGGTCATGCCGTTGTGGTCGGTCCCACACTTCTCCCTTTATTTTATCATGTTTTATTATTTTTCTTGATCCTATGAAAATCCCTTCAATTGATGAAATTCCTTCGTTTCATGGTATTTCCTTCACATTAAGGAAATTATACAAAAATTACATAAAATTAGGAAAGGTGTCACGGGTCCGTGGTCACTAGCCCGCCCGTCATTCCCTAGCCGTGACCGGTCCTACACCTTGTAATTCCTTATTTTATTAATTATTTCCATCATCTCATGGAAATTCCTTAATCCTATGAAACTCCTTCGTTTCATGGTATTTCCTTCACATTAAGGAAATTATACAAAAATTACATAAAATTAGGAAAGGTGTCACGGGACCATGGTCACTAGCCGGCAGGCCATGCCCTAGCCGTGACCGGTCCCACACCTTGTAATTCTTATTTTATTAATTATTTCCATCATCTCATGGAAATTCCTCAATCCTATGAAACTCCTTCGTTTCATGGTATTTCCTTCACATTAAGGAAATTATACAAAAATTACATAAAATTAGGAAAGGTGTCACAGGACCGTGGTCACTAGCCTGCCGGCCATGCCCTGGCCGTGACCGGTCCCACACCTTGTAATTCCTTATTTTATTAATTATTTCCATCATCTCATGGAAATCCCTTAATTTCATGATACTTCCTTCAAATCATGAAAATAATATAAAATTAGGGGAGACTCACGGGACAGGGCCCTGGCCGGCCGACCATGCCCAAGCCGGTCCCACACGCCCTTATTTTATTATTATTAATATTATTTTTTTCCCTCATCTCATGGAAACTCCTTCACTTCAAGGAAATTCTTTGGTTTCAACAAACTCCTTGATTTCATGATATTTCCCTAAAATCATGAAAATAATATAAAATTAGAAAAAGTGCCATGGGACCGGGCTCATTGGTCGGTCGGCCATGCCTTAGCCATAGACGGTCCCACACTTCATGATTCCTTCATTTTATTATTATTATTTCCTTCATCTTATGAAGTTTCCTCAGTTTCAGCAAAAATCCTTGGTTTCTTCATATTTTCTCAAAATGTTGCTCAAACGCACATCAGAAAATATCAAAATTCTCAGGACTGAGACGCGGACACTTTGGCGACGTGAGCATGTTACCTTGACCAACCAAGGTTGACTCTTTGGCTTGCAAGGATCCGGTCCCACGCATTTTCACAATTTGATCTAATTTGCACAATTGCACGCATTAGGTCCAGAACTCTTCTAAACGACTTGGAATTTCATAAAATGATCGTCAGTCGATCCCGTGACCAACCAGGGCCGGTTTCATGACCCCTTGGTCGGTCCTTCATCTCTTCATAATTTATTAGGTTTTATCACCTAAGGTTCAGACGAACATTATTTGAAAAATGATTAAACCGGCATTTGATCATCTTTTCACCAACTGGTCTTCAAGAGACTTTGGTATTTGCTCACTCAAGCATCTAGGTGCTACATGGTCAACCCATCATCCCATGTAGCCGGTCCCTCCTTCATTCCATGGTTGATTTTCAATAAATCATCAATTGATCAGCAAATGCTTGAAATTAGGGTTTTCGAGTCCAAGATTCATAATTCCAGATTCAAACGCTGATAGTTTTACGTTGATCCCATGATCAACATTTTTATTAATTATACTCGGTTTCGTTGCCAGTATTTTTATTTAATATTTTATTTGGTCATGCTATCAACAATTCATCAAACGAGCAAGATCTGCTCAGATGAGCAATATTTGCTCAAACCTGGGAATATTGGTTCAACTATCAATATTCAACAATCCATCGAATGAGCAATATTTGCTCGCCTTAACTATCAACATTTACTTAAAGAATTATACCTCTGTCTCAACAGACACGTTCGATTCATGAGTCTTGGAACATTTGCAAATCACGTTCGACTCAGCAATGCAAGGACTCATCGTCCCATGAAGTCAGCAACTGACTGACTAAATATACGTCTGCCTTGCAGACTCCACAATCACGAGACATCAATCGTGTCACATGGGGATATTAACTAGGGTTTTGGTCTGGCGGCCTACGGAACGTGTGTTCACCCACGATGAGAATGTGACTAAGTCGTGCAAGCAGTTGAAGGAGTTAACGATGTAGTGGGTGGACAATCAACCAAACCTCCGCACGATGAGAAACTGGTTTTACACGATTTCCAACTTTCCCACTCTTCGACTTCAGCAACTGTCACACTTACGGGGATCAAGGTGTCTACTGCTTTTGCAACATAAATATTTCTTTGAACCCATGATTGAAACAACAGACAATTCTCGATAGACAGTCTTTCGTCTACACGAACTCATCGTCTTAGCAATTACTCTCAGCTGAGTAAACTTAATCATTCAGAAACTATTTTTAAGCAAAATACACAACACACCAATAATCCTTGATCACCATTGATCTCACACATTTTTCAGCTTCCCTCATACAGATCAACCCATCCTCTCTTGTGACCGAATTGACTTTGGAACGACCATTGTATTGGTTTAGGCCGGAGTCCTAAAGATTGATCTCTCGAACTTAAAGCACTCCATTCTTCCAGTGCATCTGTGTGAGGTTAAGCATTTTGCTCGGTTCAAGGAGTCTCCTCCGCACGGTCTTCTCCTCAATTCCGTGAAAACCAGCAAATCGTTTTTCCCCATCTACAGATTGGCGACCACAGTGGGAGATTATTCTCTCGGTTGCAACTCACAATTTCATCAAAGATGGTCGATTATGGGGAGGTCTCAGAAACATCCAATCTCAATCTATTATCTCCCAGTACTGGCGAATTTCTTCCAATTACTACTAAACTCGGCTGGCCTGCTCAAGCTCCCACAGAGGCTATGAATACTCAAATCTCAACCACCATTGCTGATCTGATGAAAATCCTAAATGATGTTGTAACAAATCAAGCGGAAATTGTCAAGATAGAGAATGAGGTGTTCTCCCTTTTGAAAGTTCTTACAGATCAATTATCAAGGGAACCAACATATGATCGCTGTAAAAAGAATGTTGCTGGTAATCCTTCCTATGTTACCACTGGTGTTGATTTCTTTTCTAAGATCTATACCTCCACCAGCGACGATGAAGACAAAGTCCACACCCATGCTAAATGCAAAAGGATCCACCAGTCTAGCTTGGACGTTCACGAAAGCTCGGAACAATTCTCACGAATTCATAAAGAAGACTCGTCCGTTTTGGCACGCTACAATCAAGACTCTTACATTGAAGGGATAATGCAATTTTATAAATCCCTTTTAGAGTATTTACATTCTCGGATCGTATTCGAAGCAACTGACCGGTCGGCTGCTGCTCTACTCAGCCAATCTGAGACATTCCAGAATAAATAAGTTTGCAAGGGTATAAGGAAAAATGGGTATTCTTCCAATCCGAAACTCAACCTCCATCCTTCCATGAACATTGTTGCCAAAGGAAGTAAAAGAAAAACCGAGGCACAACAACACAGGCATGCTTCTCCATTTCTCCAGGCTCCTCCACAAAGGAAGGATAATCAAACCCGAAATGCACAAATGTGGACTCAGCGTCAGCAAAATGATCAGACAGACCCGGACGTCCCTCTTCCCATTGAAAAAGTGATCGAGTTGCTAGAAGTATGGATCCAAGATGGTGCAATCAAATTTCCATACGTCAAGAAAAAGCCGGCTGAAGAAGAAACGGAGAATCCTCGTTATTGTCTCTTGCATAGGTTCGTCAATCATCCAACAAGCGACTGCAAGGTTTTGAAGCGCATCTTCAAGGAAAAGGTCGAATCAGGAGAACTTAACCTCGAGAATGAATGGGTGCACAAGATCCTCTCTCAATCAGGACAATCTCTCTCTGAACAACCTGTCAAAGAAGCGGTTCATGGTCGAACATATATGTTCATTTTCTGATACTCCATGGTGAAAAAGCGGGGGTATAAAAACACCACCCAATATTTCGCTTAGTAATCTGTACGGACTAACTTCGAAATACTTTGCTAGAGAATCAACTAGACAGTCAGACTCAATCAAGATAAAAAGTATCTCAAAGAGTTATTATCTCAATCTCTCGATTTGATTTCTACTAAAGCTAAAATCAATAGCGAGTCTTTATCAAAGAGAGATAACTTGGACGGTACCAAAGACCAATGTCCAAGGATCAATCAACTACAATCAAAAACCAAAAGTTGGATTAGAGAAGTTGATGTTCACGAACGCACAACCTGTATTATTTCTATTATATAAAATATAATGCGGAAAAGATATAACACAGACACCAGAAGTTTTGTTAACGAGGAAACCGCAAATGCATAAAAACCCCGGGACCTAGTCCAGATTGAATACACACTGTATTAAGCCTCTACAGACACTAGCCTACTCAAACCTAACTTCGGACTGATCTATAGTTGAACCCCTACCAATCTCCCACTGATACAAGGTACAGTTGTACTCCTACGCCTCTGATCCCAGCAGGACACTGCGTACTTGATTCCCTTTGATGATCTCACCCACAACAAAGAGTTGCTGCAACCCAAAATCACAGACTTGATAATAAACGAATCTGTCTCACACAGAAAAGTCTATCAAAAGGATAAATATGTCTCCCACAGATAAACCCTAGGTTTTGTTCCGTCTTTAGATATGAAATCAAAGTAACATGAACAAATTGATAATCCGGACTTATATTCCCAAAGAACATCCTAGATTAATCAATCACCTCTCTACAATCCTTCCTGACTACACAAGCGGATTGTCGAGGAATCACAAACAGTGAGACGAAGATGTTTGTGACTTCTTTATCTTTCATATCGTAGAACTCTCACGATCTCAAGCCAATCAATCGATTGTACTCGTACGATAGAAGATGCAAGATCAGATCACACAACTACGATAAAAGTAGTATCGGTCTGGCTTCACAATCCCAATGAAGTCTTTAAGTCGTTAACTCGAGTTTAGAGAAGAAACTCAAGAGTTAATAGAGATCGACTCTAGCGAGAGCACTAGTAGCACACAGACGTGTGTGGATTAGGTTTTCTCAATGCTAGAAGTCTCCTTTATATATCCTTCAAATCAGGGTTTTGCCTTAGGTACAAAGCAAACTCTATTCACCGTTAGATGAAAACCTGATTTAGATTCAAGCCAATATCTCTCAACCGTTAGATCGAAATACATAGCTTGTCACACACACTTGGGTACACATTTACTGGGTTTGAGAAAAACCATGACCAAACGAGTACACGTATGTTGGTTCAACATGATAACCCAAAAGGTCAACCATATGAGCATCTCATATTAATCATGTTCTTCTTCACCATAACTAATTCAATTGACTCAAATGAACTAGTTAAGAGTTGTTCAATTGCTATGAAATCTTATGTAACTACACAAGACACAATTGAAACAAAGATTATTCGATTCGATTAGAATCGTCTCATGAACATTATAGCCACGGTTTGCATAAAACATTTCTTAATAATTAATGTTTCATGTTCAGAGCACGTCTTTAGATCATAACCTCTTAAGCTCACAAACAAGTTCACGGACTTAAGTTAATCGGTTGAGTTTTCCAAACTCAGCAGAAATTCTCGGGTCGAGAACTTCTGCCAGTTCGCGGACTTATCTCACAAACAAGTTTTGGAAATCCCAGCATAAATTCTCGGTCTAGAACTTCCGTCAGTTCGCGGAATGAGTCTGCGGACTGGTTCGCGGACTTGGCAAGCCAATTCCACAATCCTACCGATTTCTCTTGATCAACAAAGTTCGAAAACTTCGGGTCAAGGAATACATGTTTGTATAATCTAAACTCTCATTTCAATCATTGAAACATTCTCAGAGGGCGATATTCAGTCGTGAAGAACAACAGACCTTTCTCGTCAAAGCAATTTCCAAAGTGATTGAAACTTTCATGACTTTCGTCACTAGGTGAAGATAAACCTGATCAAAGCTAAACGCTTTACCAACACATGATTTCGAGTAAAAGATAAGCAAAGAATACTCAGCTCGAAATATCAAGTGTATATGATCTAGTCTATATAGCATACGACTTTTGTCTCATAAGAAGTAGGAGAAGAATAGATAGACTTTCGAGTGATAGATAAGTTCAAGTATTCACATACCTTTTTGTTGATGAAGTTCCACGGTTCCTTGGTGTAGATCTTCGTCGTTGTCGTTGAATCACCATGAAGTCTTTGAGCTCAACTACACTTTTCCTATCCTAGTCCGAGACTTAGCTAATAGGCTAGAAATCAAGACTTTATAGTTTTGATCACTAATATTGACAAACATGCTTGATATAGCAACTCATGCGAGGTTGACCGAGCTATGCTCTAACACCTGGGCCTTCAGCCACAGACAAGGAGATGCAGGACCGTGGATTGCTTACCATAGTCGATCTCAAAGGAAACAAATTTGGAAGAACGATGATCCGCCATCAACATAATTCCACTGAAGACTCTTAGAGCCGCAAGCATCACTCGAAAAGAAGCTACTCATGTCCCATCTCAATCAAGAATCATGAAGGAACGCTCAGAGATGCTTATGGATACATTACTCTGAAGATGAAAATAGATAGAAGCCAAGTTTTTTATAGTCAAAGAAGATTCAGGATATGACATGATCCTCGGACGAACATGGATCCATGGATACTGACAAAACGCCTTTGGTTTCACATCTCTCCAACGAAGAAGGTTCTATCCATGGGATTTGGTGAGCGCTCCGTCGTCATGGCACTGGGAGGAATTTCTGATGAGGTTGAAACAAGAACCCGAAGAAGGTGCATTGACATTTCTCAAAATACTCTGCACTCAGGCAAGTCTCATTCCTCCTATGTCCATATCATATATTCTTTTACATGCTCTCCTAGCATGGGGACTCAATTCTGCTAACAACTTAGCCGTTGCAAGACGTCATGAATGGATCTCTTCACCATAACAATATTTTATCAAGTGGCCGCACCTCTTCGAATCGAGCATCTCACTGGAATGTCCATTTTAGAGACGATATGCAATCATGACAAGGAATGTCTTGGATATACTTCTGTTCCGCATTCAGGAATGTCCACCGCCGAATTATGGAAAAGTGCTGACGCCTGTACGAGCATGAAATCTCACACGTTGGAGGACTAATGAAGGAAAAGCCGAACAGAAGATATTCAGGGCCAAGATGATCATGCCTAAGACGTTCTCTTAAGGGATCTGATGCATTGACCCTCAAGCATCTGAAGTTTGAAGCAGGGTTTTCTTAATTTATTCGTGTTTTGATCAATCCCTCCAAAACATATGCAATACTTGCATCAGTAATTGAATCTTTTTCAGCAATCAACATCAATTTATTTAAATGAAAATCTTTATCAAACCAAAAGAAAATCCCTACAACAGTCAATCACCTACTTTTCGAAGGCCAACTGAAAATCAACAATTGCTCATCTCTCGGTGCCTTATTCTAAGAAGCCTTCAAATTATACTCCCAATCAAAGAGTACACCTTCTATAATGGCCCATCTAGCTTCAACACAAATATCTCGACGATGGAACACTGATTTAACACCAGCACGATCAAAGTGTAACTGAATTTATCCCATGATAAGACTTTTGAAGCAGATGCAACATCATTCATCCATGGATGGCACAAACTCCTTCAACATACATCGGGGACTTGATCTTATTGGATAAATCATTTCTATTTCAATAAGTGTTATACACATAACAAGTTATTGCAACCTGATGTGATTCCATGAAACTTCATCAACGGGTCTCTCTACATCACAAGCCCCTGCACGACTGAGGAACTTCATCTCTTCGCCGATCACATCCAGAATGGAACTACCGCTGCTATCTACCGCAACAACACCGATTCCCTGACAAGGCACTTCACATTAAAGGTTCAGGAGAGTTTGGGTTAAACCCTACACCCTCATCTTAGGGACGTTCAACTCATCAATTAGTTCGTGAATGTAAAGGCACACTGGAAGAAGGAGTAAAGACTATGTCGATAATCATGAATCTAGCCTTTTCGGTCTCTGGAGCAACTCCGACCATAGTATCGGCATCAACAAGCATTTCTGGAGAAAATTCTATCGTGATCCAGCATCAACGACGGTCTCAGGGGCAACATCCTCATGACCAGCTTCATCAACTATCCGTTCTCTAAAGTGTTACTCGATGGATCAGACTTCTCGAAGAACTAATGATTCATTTCAAGGTGTGTAGACATGAAATATGTTCACATGAAAGTCTTTTCGAAGCTTGCACAACAGGGGGCACAATCCCAAGTCTTCTACAAGATGTTCCCATCACCTCTACAAATGAGATACAACATACTTCAGCCCATGGGTTTACAAAAATGTACCAATGAGCGAGGAATGGGACAATACTTCCTCAATGAAAGATGTTCGTCTATGTCTCTTCTACAACATACCAAAAAGGCGTATCAATCGGAAATACGATCTGAAAGATATGGCCTCCATACTCAAGTTCATGGAATCTAAAAACTTGCACGGGATTACAAGTTACAAATGTGCACGCTTCGTTGGCTGACCTAGACAACTCCAAATTGGTTGATTATTTTCTCATATGATAACTCGGTCTCTTAGCTTCAAAATTTGGGGTCAATCACCGAATTCCGACGACGTATGAGGTTCCTACTGCCTCTAGAGCATACAACATGCAAGAAGAAATTTGTGGAAGGGATTCATAACCTCTACAGTCGATCGATGTCCACCGGGTCTTTTCGCTAAGTCCTTCATCAAGGTATCTCCTACTTCGACCATCTAGGAGTTTACATAAAGTTTTTTGTACCTGGGTCCTCTATCTAGGACTTTCCAGAAGAAGGGAAAAATAAAGGGAGAGATTTAACAAAATACTGGGGACTGACGGTCCACTGATCATGACGATCAGTTCACAATCCAAGACTCGTGACTGGCACCAAGTTCACCTACGCTAATCATTCATCATAAAACGAATTCTACAACCAAGACATACAACCATGGTCATTACATCATCCCCTCTTGAGAGCAACCTCAGTTAAGGTCCCGTGACCAAGGTTTCAGAAGTGATGTTTCTACGACTGACAAAAACAAGATGGCACTGCAAGTATCATGCTCATGTATCAATCACAGGTCCTGACCTCAAATGCGTCAATGTCATTAAAATCCTTCACCAACCGTTCAAGACATAAGCGAATGGTCTAAAGACACATCAGGAGTGTTTTACAACAAGCTCGTCTGAGATGATTTTACAATGTCTCGAACAAAGCAGCAAGCTGAGAGAAATTGGTGAAAAATATAGGTATGGGTCATATACCATTCTCTTCGTATGGATGTCCTTTATAACATATCCAAAATTCACAGCAATTGGATAAAAGCGCAAAAAGATGCGGCCAAAACTTTGGACTACAAGACAGCTGAAAATTTTCTGAAAACCTCCTGGAAGTTTACTGTTTCGTCGATTTCGGCCCTTAAACGTGCTCAAAAGCCGAAAAGCTTCTATGTTAAAGCTTGTAAATTTTCTGAAGATGAAGAAACATGGGTAGATCACAAAAATTCCGACATCGGACGAAGATTCTACAACATTTTCAATGAAGACCTAACTTCTGAATTTTCTGATGACGAATTATGACGAAATTCTTCATCCACGTCAGGAGCTACACCACCAACGCAAGGCCGCACTTCGTCTTCAGATGATAGTCTCACTTGCGGAGGTCGACGGTGTTTCTGCTAATGATATATGAGCTTTTCATCTTCAGCTCTTTTCTTCTGTGACATTTCATCACATCTCCGCTTTCTCTCCGCATCTGCTAATAATAAGAAAGCATATACCTTAGCACGAACGACTCCCAGATGATCGAGAGACATACAATGTGTCAGCCTTCCAGTGTCTCTGAAAGGTTGATTCACCTCGGCATGAGCATCTGCAGAAGTCTTCATCTTTGACTTCATAGAGCGTTCCCCGGAAGATCCAGAAGAGTGGTTGTAACCAGAAGTCACCACTATCTGAGGCGAAAGGCATGGAGTCATGGATATACCAATAACAAACACGTAACAAAATGGTAACAATCCAACTCTTACCTATTTACAATTTCACTAGCTGTAGTGATTATAGCGTCAGAATTTCGAAAACTTGCTCGTTCCTTCAAACCTGCAAAGCCGAGCAAGATTCATTATTCAAAATCATGACTAAGGCTAAAAAAAAATCACCATCCAGTGCTGACTGAGGAACATGACTTTCCCTCACCAAGCAGGGGACATAGTGTAGTTGGTGGATTTTCGACAAAGGCTAAATCGTAAAACCATAATTGTACATATTCTTGATCCAGCAATCAGATGAGTATTGAGGCTCATGTATCTCATTGAAGCATGAAAACTCATGCCGCAAGAGTCTCTCACTGAGTTTATTGTCTCTCAGAGCATACGTGAATATACAGTCTCTCGATTGAGGCAACGAAATATCTCATGAATACTGAGCAATTTCAATGATCACTTTTGAAAAAGCGGGGTCTAACAACACCACCCAATATTTCGCTTAGCAATATGTATGGACAGACTCCAATATACTTTTTATGAGAATCAACTAGAAAGTTAGACTCAACCAATAAAAAGATATATCAAAGAGTTTATATCTCAATCTCTCAATTTGATCTTTACTCAAGCAAATGGAAATCTGCGAGTCTTTATCAAAGAGAGATAACTTGGACGGTACCAAAGACCAATGTCCAAGGATCAATCAATATCAATCAACAACCAAAGGTTGGATTTCCAATTGATGATCTTTAACGCACAACCTGTATTATTTCAATTGTATAAAATATAATGCGGAAAAGAAATAACACAGACACCAGAAGTTTTGTTAATGAGGAAACCGCAAATGCAAAAAAACCTCGGGACCTAGTCCAGATTGAATACACACTGTATTAAGCCGCTACAGACACTAGCCTACTCCAAGCTAACTTCGGACTGGACTATAGTTGAACCCCAATCAGTCTCCCACCGATTCAAGGTACAGTTGTACTCCTACGCCTCTGATCCCAGCAGGATACTGCGCACTTGATTCCCTTAGTTGATCTCGCCCACAACCAAGATTTGCTGCAACCAAAATCGCAGACTTGGTAATAAACAAATCTGTCTCACGCAGAAAAGACTATCAAAAGGATAAATTTGTCTCCCACAGAAAAACCCTAGGTTTTGTTCCGTCTTAAGATATAAAATCAAGGTGAACAGGAACCAATTGATAATCCGGTCTTATATTCCCGAAGAACATCCTAGATTAATCAATCACCTCTCAACAATCCTTCTTGACTACACAAGCGATTTGTCGAGGAATCACAAAAAATGAGACGAAGATGTTTGTGACTTCTTTATCTTGCCTATCGCGGAACTCTCACAGTCTCAAGCCAATCAAATATTGTACTCGTACGATAGAAGATGCAAGATCAGATCAGACAACTACGATAAAAGTAGTATCGGTCTGGATTCACAATCCCAATGAAGTCTTTAAGTCGTTAACCTGGTTTTAGAGAAGAAAACCAAAGGTTAAAGGAGAATCGACTCTAGCGAGCGCACTAGTATCACACAGTCGTGTGGGGATTAGTCTTGCACAATGCTAGATGTCTCCTTTACATAGCCTTCAAATCAGGGTTTTGCCTTAGTTACAAAGCAATCCATATTCACCGTTAGATGAAAACCTGATTCAGATTCAAGCTATTATTTCTAAACCGTTAGATCGAAAACTTAGCTTGTCACACACACTTGGGTAGACGTTTACTGGGTTTGTGAAAACCATGCCCAAACGTGTACGTGTATGTTGGTTCAACATAATAACCCAAAAGGTTAACCATATGAGCATTTCATATTAACCTAGTTCTTCTTCACCATAACTAGTTCAATTGACTCAAATGAACTAGTTAGAGAGTTGTTCAATTGCTATGAGATCTTATGTAACTACACAAGACACAATTGAAACAAAAATGATTCGATTCGATGAATCAGCTCATGAAATTTATAGCCACGGTTTCCATAAAGCATTCCTTAGGAATTTAAGTTTCATGTTCAGAGCACATCTTTAGATCATAACCACTTAAGCTCACAAACAAGTTCGCGGACTTAAGGCAACCGACAGAGTTTTCCAAACTCAGCAGAAAATCTCGGCAAGGAGACTTCCGCCAGTTCGCTGACTAAACACGCAAACGGGTTTTTGGAAAATCCCAACAGAAATTCTCGGTAAGAGAACTTCTGTGAGTTCGCGGAATGGGTTCGCGGACTAGGCAAAGCCAATTCCTCCGGTTTCTCTCAACCAAAAAATTTCGAAAACTTCGGATTAAGGAATACATGGTTGTGTAATCTAAACTCTTATTCCAATCATTGAGACATTCTCAGAGGACGTTATATACCCGTTATTCACAGACCGTTTCACGTCAGAGCAATTCTCAAAGTAATTTAAACTTTTCATGACTTTCGTCACTAGGTGAAGATAAACTTGATCAAAGCGAAACGCTTTACCAACACACGATTTCGAGAAAAAGATAAGTAGTGAATACTCAACTCAAAATGTCAAATGTGTATGATCCAGTCTATATAGCATACGACTTTTTGTCTCATAAGAAGTAGAAGATAAAATAGATAGACTTTTGAGTGATGGATAAGTTCAAGTCTCCACATAACTTTTTGTTGATGAAGTTCCACGGTTCCTTGTATAGATCTTCGTCGTTATATGATGAATCGCCATGAAGTCCTTGAGCTCAACTACACTTTTCTATCCTAGTCCGAGACTTAGCTATGTAGACTAGAAATCAAGACTCATAGTTTTCATCACTAACATTGACAAACATGCTTGATATAGCAACGCATGTGAGGTCGACCGAGATATACTCTAACAACTTTTATATAGAATCGAACGATTGGACGGCTCCTAGACAAATCGCCTGCTAGTATAGAGCATAACGTCTTCAGAATGTAACAATGTTTTCCCTGACTATATAAAGGACATGCATATAGAATCTTAACAATTGGATGGCTCCTATAGAGCTTGCCTGCTAGCATAGAGCAATAACGTCTTCAGGATGTAACAATGTTTTCTCTGACTATACAAAAGAAATATGACGCTTCAACAAGATCATATCACTCGACTCTCAGATAATTAATACTCTCAGACAACATGCCTGTTATTATAGAGCCATCAATTAATTATCTTTAATCCTTAAATTCATTAACTGAATATTCGGAAATATTCTACGTTCTTCATAATATTTCTTTACTTCAATTCGTGGTTCTTCCAGCAGAGTTCCATGGGTTAGTAATAAATATTCAACGTATGGGCATCTGAGCCACCATCGAGTAAGCCCCGAGGAAATGGTGCAAGTGTATTCACCAATAAATGCACGAGCACCTGAATGCACGAACGAACATTCGATAACACGAAGGAACGATCAAACCATGGAGAAAATAATAATAATAAAATATCAAAAGAAGGCGTTAAGGGGACCAAGTCCACCGGACGAACGGTCATGCCGTTGTGGTCGGTCCCACGCTTCTCGCTTTATTTTATCATGTTTTATTATTTTCCTTGATCCTATGAAAATCCCTTCAATTGATGAAATTCCTTCGTTTCATGGTATTTCCTTCACATTAAGGAAATTATACAAAAATTACATAAAATTAGGAAAGGTGTCACGGGACCGTGGTCATTAGCCGGCCGGCCATGCCCTAGCCATTACCAGTCCCACACCTTGTAATTCCTTATTTTATTAATTATTTCCATCATCTCGTGAAAATTCCGTAATCCTATGAAACTCCTTCGTTTCATGGTATTTCTTTCACATTAAGGAAATTATACAAAAATTACATAAAATTAGGAAAGGTGTCACGGGACCGTGGTCACTAGCCGGCCAGCCATGCTCTAGCCGTGACCGGTCCCACATCTTGTAATTCCTTATTTTATTAATTATTTCCATCATCTCATGGAAATTCCTTAATCCTATGAAACTCCTCCGTTTCATGGTATTTCCTTCACATTAAGGAAATTATACAAAAATAACATAAAATTAGGAAAGGTGTCACGCGACCATGGTCACTAGCCGGCCGGCCATGCCCTGGCCGTGACCGGTCCCACACCTTGTAATTCCTTATTTTATTAATTATTTCCATCATCTCATGGAAATCCCTTAATTTCATGATACTTCCTTCAAATCATGAAAATAATATAAAATTAGGGGAGACTCACGGGACCGGGCCCTGGCCGGACGACCATGCCCAAGCCGGTCCCACACGCACTTATTTTATTATTATTAATATTATGTGTTTCCCTCATCTCATGGAAACTCCTTCACTTCAAGGAAATTCTCTGGTTTCAACAAACTCCTTGATTTCATGATATTTCCCTAAAATCATGAAAATAATATAATATTAGGAAAAGTGCCATGAGACCGGGCTCATTGGAAGGTCGGCCATGCCTTAGCCATAGCCGGTCCCACACTTCATGATTCCTTCATTTTATTATTATTATTTCCTTCATCTTATGAAGTTTCCCCAGTTTCAGGAAAAATCCTTGATTTCTTCATATTTTCTCAAAATGTTGCTCAAACGCACATCAGAAAATATCAAAATTCTTAGAACTGAGACGCGGATACTTTGGCGACGTGAGTATGTTACCTTGACCGACCAAGGTTGACTCTTTGGCTTGCAAGGATCCGGTCCCACGTATTTTCACAATTTGACCTAATTTGCACAATTGCACTCATTAGGTCCAGAACTCTTCCAAAGGACTTGGAATTTCATAAAATGATCGTCAGTCGATCCCGTGACCAACCAGGGCCGGTTTCATGACCCCTTGGTCGGTCCTTCATCTCTTCATAATTTATTAGGTTTTATCACCTAAGGTTCAGACGAACATTATTTGAAAAATGATTAAACCGGCATTTGATCATCTTTTCACCAACTGGTCTTCAAGAGACTTTGGTATTTGCTCACTCAAGCATCTAGGTGCTACATGGTCAACCCATCATCCCATGTAGCCGGTCCCTCCTTCATTCCATGGTTGATTTTCAATAAATCATCAATTGATCAGCAAATGCTTGAAATTAGGGTTTTCGAGTCCAAGATTCATAATTCCAGATTCAAACGCTGATAGTTTTACGTTGATCCCATGATCAACATTTTTATTAATTATACTCGGTTTCGTTGCCAGTATTTTTATTTAATATTTTATTTGGTCATGCTATCAACAATTCATCAAACGAGCAAGATCTGCTCAGATGAGCAATATTTGCTCAAACCTGGGAATATTGGTTCAACTATCAATATTCAACAATCCATCGAATGAGCAATATTTGCTCGCCTTAACTATCAACATTTACTTAAAGAATTATACCTCTGTCTCAACAGACACGTTCGATTCATGAGTCTTGGAACATTTGCAAATCACGTTCGACTCAGCAATGCAAGGACTCATCGTCCCATGAAGTCAGCAACTGACTGACTAAATATACGTCTGCCTTGCAGACTCCACAATCACGAGACATCAATCGTGTCACATGGGGGATATTAACTAGGGTTTTGGTCTGGCGGCCTACGACACCCGTGTTCACCCACGATGAGAATGTGACCAAGTCGTGCAAGAAGTTGAAGGAGTTAACGAAGTAGTGGGTGGACAATCAACCAAACCTCTGCACGATGAGTAACTGGTTTTACACGATTTCACACTTTCCCACTCTTCGACTTCAGCAACTGTCACAATTACTGGGATCAAGGTGTCTACTGCTTTTGCAACATAAATAGTTTTCCGAACCCATGATTGAAACAACGGACAATTCTCGATAGACAGTCTTTCGTCTACACGAACTCATCGTCTTAGCAATTACTTTCAGATGTGTAAACTCAATCATTCAGAAACTATTTTCACTCAAAATACACAACACACCAATAATCCTTGATCACCATTGATCTCACATATTTCTCAACTTCCCTCCTACAGATCGACCCATCCTCTCTTGTGACCGACTTGACTCTGGAATGTCCATTGTCTTGGATTAGTCCGGAGTCCTACAGATTGATCTCTTGAACTTAAAGCACTCCCTTCTTGAAGTGCATCTGTGTGAGGTTAAGCATTTTGCTCGGTTCAAGGAGTCTCCTCCGCACGGTCGTCTCCTCAATTCAGTGAAAACCAGCAAATCTTTTTTCCCCATCTACAAGTCTGAGACGAAGAACTGTTGTGATTACTTTTTATATCTTACCTATCGGAGATAAATCTCGAGTAAATCTTAGAGAATATAAAACTCAATACAGTCGAACCTCGGTAAATGAATGCTCTCGGGACCAAGAAAAAAATATTCGTTTAGCGTGGTTATTCATTTATCGATAAATGAATATTTATTCAATTAGACAATATTTTCTTAATTAAGAAGTTAAATTGTATAGGAGAAAATGTACAAGTATACCTGGGAAATATTGGTCAAAATTCTTATCAACAATTCAATTAACATTCATTTTCTTTTGAATTAACTGGTGTCAAGTCTAATTTACGTTATAGAAATGTGGTGGACGTCGAACATCTTTTGAACTATCCTAACGAGAATGATGCAGTTATGGAGTCTCCAACAGACGAAAAAATTATTGAGTAAGTAATGAATAATGAGAATGATCCTGAACCAGATGATAGTAGCGTCGTACCAAATGTGTCATCTAAAGATGCTTTTCAAGAGACGGTCACATTAAAAAATTACTTGCTACAACACGAGCAAAATATTCCAGAAATTGTGCAAGCATTGCATAAAATTAAGGATGGTGCATTTTGGTCTGGGTGGATGAAAAATACAATCAAACATAGATGAATTTTTTTGAGTTCATTACTACATATATTTTTATGTAAATTTTATGATTATTTTATTTTGGTTTATTTTTATATATTTTTTTTATATATTTCAGTGATTATTCGTTTATATTTTTATAGGGATTTTAAGGATCCATTTTTTTTGTTCATTAATGCATTAATCGAGGTTATTCATTTATCACCTTGGCCCAAATCGAGACCGGAGAAAATTATTCATTTGGCGAGGTTATTCATTTATCGAACATTCATATATCGAGGTTCGGCTGTACGATATAACAAGTAAGATCAGAATACACAACTACAGAAAAAATAGTTGGATCTGGCTTCACGAATCCCAAATGAAGTCTTCAAGTCGGTAACCTATAATGGTTTTGGAAAAACCTAGGTTAAAGGAGAATCGACTCTAGTTCGCAACTAGGACACAGGAAAGTGCCAGATTAGGTTTTCCAGTTTCTAGAGTTCTCCCTTATATAGTCTTTCAAATCAGGGTTGCTTACAATCAAAGCTAAGATATCTTAGTAACAAAGCATTCAATATTCACCACTAGATGAAATCCTGATTTAAGATTCAAGCTAAGTCTGCTTAGAAATTAAGCAATTAATCTCCAACCTTGTATGGTCTTAGCTTCTTACACACAAATGGAATATACTTATATTTAGATATAGGTAACCGTACCTAAACATCTATATTGAGTTGGCTCAATAATATTTAACTGGAGTTAGCCATATGAACATTTTTGTCTTAGCCTTATTCATCTAACATCTCTAGATCAATTATGATGATAAATCAATAATAAAAGATAATCAAATGAATCTAATTGTGTTTCAGATAGAGTTGCTCAATTGTCCACTGTCTCATTAGAAATATACATGAACAAATTGAAAAAAATTTGGATTGATTCGTAATCGTACAAAGTACTTATACAAGAATCAATTCATGAACATTAAACCATGATTTGGAATCCTTAAATCATAAATATTTTAGTTCATGAGTATGAGAATCATACATAACTGATTTTAGAACTTAACCATTGTGCTCGCAAAACAGGTACACGAACTGAAAAGGCGAGGGTACCAAAATACACCTCAAGATAAAACTTTTCCTACCTATAAGTCCTTTCTACTAAAATGATTTTCTATGGACTGAGCCGAGACAATGCAACTAATCGGTTCACACTTCGTGTGATTGTCTATGGATACGAGATCGAGACAATAGAACAACGAAGTATGTTTACTTGATAAAAAAGGTTCGGACTTAACCAAACACAATAGGATTGCTTATCAAGTAATATGAATTAACGTTTGTGTAATTTACTTTAATTATAAAACAATTATAATGCGGAAATATAAAGTAAATGACACAACAAGATTTTGTTAACGAGGAAACCGCAAATGCAGAAAAACCCCGGGACCTTGTCCAGAATTGAATACTCTCAGTATTAAGCCGCTACACAAAATTAAACCTAACTTCGTGTAGTTGAGACCAAGTAACTAAACCTATAGTTCACATAATTCCGTATGTATTCCCACGCCTCCAACTTATGAATAAGTCACGTACATGGAACAATTCCTTTGGTTCGTATTCCAAACATTAAAGGAACAACAAATTTGTTTGGTATAAACTCTATTCAACCAAGTGATGTGAGTCGGACAAAGGCTCTTCTGTTTATCTTAACATAAACTCCTTCGTCATGTTCTTAGATCTATCTTATGTTCAATCACCAAAGGTAATTTTTAAGATTTTGCAATTAATACTTTTAATCACAAAGAATTATATTGATGCCAACCTACACAACTAATCAATCCAATCTACCACAAGGATAAATCGATTATAGTTGGATCCTCTTATACCGAAACAAGTATTGTGCACACCAAAGATTATGAACCCCAAATCAGAAATCTTCAATATCTTCTTTGTCTTCAAATGTTCTTAGATCTTCAATAAACACCTTCACATAACAACTTGAATCTCTTGTGATCAATCACGCACAGAACGGAGTCTGTTAACAATGGATTATGACAAGATCGTCTTTAGCACTAACAACAGTCTAAAGATCCCTGTCGAAACTTCGATCTAGTTTGAATGAATCTTATATCAGAAAAGACTATTCTCAAGCATAAACAAACTAGGTGCAATCAAAGTTCAACCACCATTAGTCAATCAAATCAATCGAAAACACAAGATAAACCGCAATTATCTAGTTTCTCACCAACGGTACTCGTGGAGCTTCTCAATCCTAAAGAAGACTTTAAACTAAGTGGTCGTAAGAGATTTCGCCTAATTAGGTTGTTAGAGCATTGCTCAAGCGTTGCTATCTCAAGTTTGTTTTTCAAATTTAGCTGTCAAAACTATGTGTTTTGATTTCTAGTCTACTTATAGCTAAGTCTCGGACTAGGATAGTTAAGTGTAGTTGAGCTCCAGACTCCATGGCGATCATCTAACGAAGACGAAGAACTACTCAAGGAACCAGTGGAACTTCATCCGACTAAAAGGTATGTGGAGGCTTGAACTTATCTATCACTCAAAAGTCTATCTACTCTATCTCATACTCTTGAGACAAAAGTCGTATAAGTATGATAGTTTTCATACATACACATTTTCTATTTCAAGCCGAGTTTACTCGCCTATATTTTTGTCGAAATATGTGTTGGTAATCTTTCGCTTTAACCATTTTTCATCTTTACCCGTGACGAAAGACATGATGACGTTTCAATATTTAAAATGGCTTTGATGACAATAGTTGTGAATAACGACTATTATAACATTATAGAAGAATGTTTCAATGATTGAAATACAGAGTTGAGATTACCATCTATGGATATAAGCATATATAGTGTGTTCGCACATTAGTGTATAAATCCATGTACCGGAAACCAAGTGTGTGCATATGTGTGCATACGGTATTGGTGAAGGAGACATGTTGGGGCGGAACTTTTCCTCCCGGAAAATTCTGCTGAGTTTGGAGTTTACGAACTTATAAACCAGTCACCTTAGGTACGCGTACCCGTATGCATACTGGCGGAACTTTTCTACCCGAAAAATTCTGCTGAGTTTGGAAACCAAAGCCAACTCAAATCTGGTAGCTAAGGTACGCATACCCGTACGCGTACCCAAGATGGTTATTTCTCAAATCGGTAGTTCATGAACTTAAAACAATAAATTATAAGGAATGCAATCTTTGCAGACCGTGGCTATATTGTTCATGAATTGATTCAAATGAATCAAACCGATTTTATTTCAATTGTGCATATGAATAAAGACCTAAGCAATTGAACAACTCTTCAACTAGTTCTTATGAGTCATTTGAACTAGTTTATGAGAAAGATGAATACGGTTAACATGTAAGTGCTCCTATGGTTAACCATTGGTTAACTATTTGTGAACCAACTAAGTGTACATGTTTAGGTACGGTTACTCAAACCTAAATGAAATACATTTTATTTGTGTGTGACAAGCTAAGTTTCGATCTAACGGTTGAAAGATATTAGCTTGTATCTAATCAGGTTTTCATCTAACGGTGAATATTGAATGCTTTGTTACAAAGCTAACATAGATTGCAAACCCTGATTTGAAAACAATATAAGGGAGAACTCTAGCAACTGGAAAAACTAATCCTCACACCTCCTGTGTGATACTAGTTGGTTTTGCTAGAGTCGTTTTTCCTTTAACCTTAGGTTTCTTGTCGAGACCCTGTAGGTTAACGACTGAAAGACTTCATTGGGATTGTGAAGCCAGACGAAACTACTTCTCTTGTAGTTGAGCAATCTGATCTTTCCATTTTCTATCGTATGAGTTCAATTGAATAATTGACTTGAAATTATATCTCTGATAGGGAAAGATAAAAAGAAATCACAAACATCTTCGTATCATCGTTTGTGATTCCACAATGTCTTGTTTCGTTACCATACGATTAAGATTATTGTGAGGTGATTGATAATTCTACGTTGTTCTTCAGGAATATAAGTCCAAGTTATCAATTAGTTCCTGTTCACCTTGATTTCTATCAAAATACGGAACAAAATCTTAGGTTTATCTGTGGGAGGCAGATTTATCTATTATCGTTGACTTTTCTGTGTGATACAGAGTTGTTTATTAAAGTCTTCTACTTTAGGTCGTAGAAACTCTTAGTTGTGGGTGAGATCAGTTAAGGGAATCAAGTTCGTAGTATCTTGCTGGGATCAGAGACGTAAGGAGCGCAACTTTACCTTGAATCAGTGTGAGATTCATTAGGGTTCAACTACATTCCAGACCGAAGTTAGTTTGTAGTAGGCTAGTGTCTGTAGCGGCTTAATATAGTGTGGTGTTAAATCTGGACTAGGTCCCAGGATTTTTCTGCATTTGCGGTTTCCTCGTTAACAAAACTTTTGGTGTCTGTGTTATTTCTATTTCGCATTATATTTTGTTATATAATTAAAATATCACAGGTTGTGCGTTGTATCGATCAATTATGAAATCCAACCTTTGGTTGTTGATTGGAAATTGATTGATCCTTGGATATTGGTCTTTGGTACCATCCAAGTTTATATCTCATGTATTTGATAAAGACTCACAGATTTCTATTTGTTTGAGTATAAATCAAATCGAGAGATAGAGATATTAACTCCTTGATATACTTTTTATTAAGATTGAGTCTGACTGTATAGTTGATTCTCTTAAAAGTATATTCGAGTTAGTCCATACAGATTGCTCATCGAAATATTGGGTGAGGTTGTTAGACCCCCGCATTTTCAATTGGTATCAGAGCAGGCAAACACGTTTAAGACCTCAAAAGTCTGTGTTTGTAGCGATCTGACTCTATAGACAGAGGTGTTATCTCTATTAACATACCACCAGTCTTCGATGGCTCAAACTACTTATGGTAGAAAATTGCTATGCGAACTTTTTTTCAATCGTGTGATTTTCAATCATAGGTGTTTGTTTTTAATGGCTATGATGCTCCCGTTGTGGCAATAGGTAACACTATTGTTCCAAAGAATATTGGCAAGTACGATGCTGCTGAGATACTTGCTGCAAAACAAAACTCCAACGGTTTGAATGCCAGCATACATGCCATTACCCCAAATCTTCATCACCATGTGTCAAACTGCACTAGGTCTAAAGATGCGTGGAATATTTTAGAAACCGTATTCGAAGGAAATACCAGTGAAAAGGAAGCCAGGCTTCAAAACCTAAATTCCGATTGGGAAAACCTTCGTATGGTATATGAAGATTCATTTGATGAGTTTAATCACAAAGTGTCTGAAATTGTTAATGCATCATTTGCATTGGGTAAGACTTTTCCTGAAAAGGACATTGTGATGAAAATTCTCATATCGATATCATCTAGATACGATTCTAAGAAGCATGCCATCGTTGAGGGAAATAACCTTGACACACTTTCCATAAATACTTTAATTGGAAAGTTAAGAACTCTTGATCTTGACCGGAACACAGGCATAACTTCTGCATTCAACGCTGTGAGCACAACAAGTGAATCTCCTAACTTGTGTTGGGTGGATGAATGTTGTTCCAATCATGTTGATTTTGATAAATCACTGATGGTGAAAGAAATCAAAGAGTTTATAAAGAGGAAGAATGGATGTGATTTACATCCATCTTCAGTTAATGCTTCTGATGATTCAACCAAAAAAAATCCTACTCTTAGTGATTACATCGACGATGATCATAACAGGTGTAATGGATTTTCGACACTTTCTGCAGATTCCCTCACTTTTTCAACTTCTGATGTAGACTTTGAATGTGACACAGAGTTTGTCGATCTCTTGAATAAGGAGATTCTTCAAGAAAATCTTCAACTAAAGGCATCCTTGAAGAAAGTTGAATCATCACTCGTGATGAAGAACATTGAGGTAGAGCGTCTTAATTACAATTTTGTCAAAACCATGTATCTAAAGGAAGAAGAGATTAACACTCTTAAGAATGACCTGCAAAGGTTATCTGGAAGTTCTGAAAAAATCTCAGCAATGTTATTCGGTCAGAGATCCTTTGGGAATCAAAAGCAAAACTGTAAGCTCAAAAAACACGTTTGTTCCAACTAATCAGAGAACAACGATTGTTGATTGTTGTGTTAAACAGGAAGTGCCACATAAAAACGAAAAATCTTTATTGATTTGTTCTTTTTGTGGAAATTCAAAGCATGATTAAAGCACGTGTTGGAGATTCAGAAGGAGCAATAAAAGAATCACCAAACTTCAAGAGAACATGCAGAAAATGAATTTAGCTCTGGATAATCAAGGTCGTCCAAGAAAATCCAGATCTAAACGAGGTAAGAAATCTGTTTACACAACAGACACTAACAAGCCACTGAAAGGCAATAATTGTGAGCACTTGGCTCACTCTGTCGCTAATTAATTCTAGTGACGTCTGTATCCTCATCTTTAACTTGCGAAAAATGAGGTTTGCACTTAGAAGTGGCTCAAGTATGTGTATTTGTAAATCTTTCTTATATTTGTTAAGAAAATATTCTCCAAAGAAGATGGATGGTGGATAACAAATCCTGAAAGACTCATTCAAAGTCTTTTTAGGGTTTTGTGTTCATAAATCCATATATATTTCTGTGTTCTTCCTTTCTCATTCCTTATCATAAGATACAATCTCATGGCTCCTGTAACTAGAGGGATCACAAAAAGAGATGCAGTTGAAGCAGTTAATGTGTATCTGTGTGAAGGAATCTCTTCCTCAAGAGTAAAGAAAGTGAAGTCGACAATCAATGGAGAAGGTTCTTCCTCTAACTGTCTCTTGTCTATTTTTCATTATGATAATAATTTTAGAGGCACGGTGAAATATTTCATCAACAAGAGAAATGATTTAAAATCTCAAATCGTTTCCTCTTTGGAAAAGATAACTCACTATGAACAAATGTTGTCTCTAACCAAAAACACCTTGTGTGAACTAAAAAGAGACCTTAGTGAGTTAACTGATATTTCTGGAGACCTAGAGGAATTGAATGATCCCATAACCAATAGTTTCTTCAATAATGAGAAGGAATTCTCAATAGATGCTCTGAGAAAGCTCTATAATGTCTAGAAAACTTCTTAAGAGAATTTTTTATTCTTGTTTTGGTTAAGAAGGATAACTAGGGTTTGGAATAGCCATTATTGTGAGTACACATAGCTATGTCCAACGTTTACATCTTGCAATGTTTTTTCGATTTATTTATTTAAATTCTAAAGATGATTTGGAAGATGATTTTTGCAGTATTAATCTTTATGGTTTTATATATTGCAATATGTTATGGGATATGTGTGTTTGCGTCCGTGAACTATTATTGTCCCATACGATGTCAAAAGTTATCTCTTTCATATGTCGATATGCATGTATTGATACAAGATCGATGAACTTTTGACAAACAAAAGTTAATCCTATTATGTTATTTATTGATGGAAGATAGGTTAAAATATTTTGTTTGCGAGGATTATGTCTATTATATGTCATTGTGCAAATAGTGATGGAAAATAGAATGAATCCTTGTCTATTCTGCAGTATTGATCTTCCTTGATCCATATTGTGTGTATATATTGTGCGGCTTCATAAGTCTTCTTCTTATGCGAGCACTACCAAATAGACTAATCATAGACTCGTTTGTGGTCAATTTGGTTGTGTATTCCGATTAAATTAATCATGGGTTCTCTTGTGATTAGTTTAATTGAGAATTTTGGATACAAAATCATTTTATGGTTTTTGGTGTCCAAAGATATCCTTCTTTTCTCGTAAAAGTAAGGTCGCTCTTCTTGTTCTTTCGGGAATGACATCAAATGGGGGAGAGTCTTTTGAACTTGCGCTTAATTTCCATATCTTTATGGGGAGTGCGGCTGTGGAATATTTGTGGAGTTATCTTGTATCTTTATAAACTCCGTGATGAATGCATTTAGCTTCGGCTTTATAATTGCATCTAAACAAAGTTGATATGTACTTTTCTTTGGTCTTGAAGCATCTCCATGAAAATTTCATTAGGATCCCGTTTTCGTACATTTGCCAATTTTATTGACAAAACGGGGGAGAGTTAATATGTAGTTCACACTACAAATACATATGGGTTTCGGATCATTATGTAAGGGGAAGTGGTTTTCATGTTGAGATGAAAGTATTGACTAAGGGGGAGTGATACATATCACCATAGTATTGTTATCAAAGTTGGGATACAATTGAACTTTGATACTGTGTAATAATACTATGACATTGTATAACAATGATCGAGAGCTTTTATTTTCTCATTGTTATGGCTACGGATCTTCAACAACTATGATGCTGAACTGAACATCTATGTAATCATGGGAGTACTTGGAAAAGACGAAGTTTTCGAGTAATGTTGAAGCACAAAGGAGATCAAGCATGTGGACGAGAAGCTACAAAGTTTTATCTATTTTGTATTCCATATGTATTGATAGTTTTGTCAGTAAAATTGACAAAGGGGGAGATTGTTAGAGAATTGCTCGGTCGAACTCGAAAACGTTGTTATCTCAAGCTTGTTTGTCAAATTTAGTTGTCAAAACTACATGTCTTGATTTCTAGTCTACTTATAGCTAAGTCTCGGACTAGGATAGTTAAGTGTATTTGAGATCCAGACTCCACGACGATCATCTTACGAAGACGAAGAACTACTCAAGGAACCAGTGGAACTTCATCCGACTAAAAGGTATGTGGAGGCTTGAACTTATCTATCACTCATAAGTCTATCTACTCTATCTCCTACTCTTGAGACAAAAGTCGTATAAGTATGATAGTTTCATACGTACATATTTGCTATTTCGAGACGTGTTTACTCGCCTATCTTTTTCTCGAAATATGTGTTGGTAAGCTTCCGCTTTAACCATTTTCATCTTTACCCGTGACGAAAGTCATGATGACGTTTCAATCTTAAAAATGGCTTTGATGATGATAATTGTGAATAACGACTATTATAACATTATAGAAGAATGTTTCAATGATTGAAATACAGAGTTGAGATTACCATATATAGATATAAGCATATATAGTGTGTTCGCACATTAGTGTATAAATCCATGTACCGGAAATCAAGTGTGTGCATACGGTATTGGTGAAGGAGAAGGGTTGGGTACGCGTACTGGCGGAACTTTTCCTCCCGGAAAATTCTACTGAGTTTGGAGTTTACGAACTCATAAACCAGTCACCTTAGGTACTCGTACCCGTACGCGTACTGGCGGAACCTTTCTGACCGAAAAATTCTGCTGAGTTTGGAAACCAAAGCCAACTCAAATCCGGTAGCTAAGGTACGCATACCCGTACGCGTACCCAAGATGGTTATTTCTCAAATCGGTAGTTCATGAACTTAAAACAATAAATTATAAGGAATGCAATCTTTGAAGACCATGGATATATTGTTCATGAATTGATTCAAATGAATCAAACCAATTTTGTTTCAATTGTGCATATGAATAAAGACCTAAGCAATTGAACAACTCTTCAAATAGTTCTTATGAGTCATTTGAACTAGTTTATGAGAAAGATGAATACGATTAATATGGAAGTGCTCATATGGTTAACCATTGGTTAACTATTTGTGAACCAACTAAGTGTACACGTTTAGGTACGATTACTCAAACCTAAATGAAATACATTTCATTTGTGTGTGACAAGCTAAGTTTCTAACGGTTGAAAGATATTAGCTTGTATCTAATCAGGTTTTCATCTAACGGTGAATATTGAATGCTTTGTTACTAAGCTAACACAGATTGCAAACCCTGATTTGAAAACTATATAAGGGAGAACTCTAGCAACTGGAAAACTAAACCCCACACCTCCTGTGTGATACTAGTTGGTTTTACTAGAGTCGATTCTCCTTTAACCTTAGGTTTCTTCTCGAGACCCTGTAGGTTAACGACTGAAAGACACATTGGGATTGTAAAGCCAGACGAAACTACTTCTCTTGTAGTTGAGAGATCTGATCTTGTCATTTTCTATCATACGAGTTCAATTGAATAACTGACTTGAGATTATATCTCCGATAGGGAAAGATAAAAAGAAATCACAAACATCTTTGTCTCATCGTTTGTGATTCCACAACATCTTGTTTCGCTACCATACGATTAAGATTTTTGTGAGGTGATTGATAATTCTAGGATGTTCTTCGGGAATATAAGTCCGGGTTATCAATTAGTTCATGTTCACCTTGATTTCTATCAAAAGACGGAACAAACTCTTAGGTTTATCTGTGGGAGACAGTTTTATCTATTATCGTTGACTTTTCTGTGTGATACATATTTGTTTATCAAAGTGTTCGACTTTGGGTCGTAGCAACTCTTAGTTGTGGGTGAGATCAGCTAAGGGAATCAAGTGCATAGTATCCTGCTTGGATCAGAGACGTAAGGAGAACAACTTTACCTTCAATCAGTGTGAGATTGATTAGGGTTCAGCTACAGTTCAGACCGAAGTTAGTTTGTAGTAGGCTAGTGTCTGTAGCGGCTTAATACAGTGTGGTGTTCAATCTGGACTAGGTCCCGGGGTTTTTCTGCATTTGCGGTTTCCTCGTTAACAAAACTTCTGGAGTCTGTGTTATTTCTATTCCGCATTATATTTTGTTATATAATTAAAATATCACAGGTTGTGCGTTGTATCGATCAATTATGAAATCCAACCTTTGGTTGTTGATTGGAAATTGATTGCTCCTTGGATATTGGTCTTTGGTACCATCCAAGTTTATATCTCTTGTATTTGATAAAGACTCACATATTTCTATTTGTTTGAGTATAGATAAAATCGAGAGATAGAGATATTAACTCCTTGATATACTTTTTATTAAGATTGAGTCTGACTGTCTAGTTGATTCTCTTAAAAGTATATTCGAGTTAGTCCATACAGATTGCTAATCGAAATATTGGGTGGTTGTTAGACCCCCGCATTTTCAATTGGTATCAGAGCAGGCAAACACGTTTAAGACCTCAAAAGTCTGTGTTTGTAGCGATCTGACTCTATAGACATAGGTGTTATCTCTATTAACATACCACCAGTCTTCGATGACTCAAACTACTTATGGTGGAAAATTGCTATGCGAACTTTTTTCAATCGCGTGATTTTCAATCATGGCTATATTTTGTTAATGGCTATGATGCTCCCGTTGTGGCAATAGGTAACGCTATTGTTCCAAAGAATATTGGCAAATACGATGCTGCTGAGATACTTGCTGCAAAGCAAAACTCCAACGGTTTGAATGCCAGCATACATGCCATTACCCCAAATCTTCAGCACCATGTGTCAAATTGCACTAGGTTTAAAGATACGTGGGATATTTTAGAAACCGTATTCGAAGCAAATACCAGTGAAAATGAAGCTAGGCTTCAAAACCTAAATTCCGATTGGGAAAACCTTCGTATGGCATATGAAGATTCATTTGATGAGTTTAATCACAAAGTGTCTGAAATTGTTAATGCATCATTTGCATTGGGTAATACTTTCCTGAAAAGGACATTGTGATGAAAATTCTCATATCGCTGCCATCTAGATACGATTCTAAGAAGCATGCCATCGTTGAGGGAAATAACCTTGACACACTTTCCAGAAATACTTTGATTGGAAAGTTAAGAACTCTTGATCTTGACCGGAACACAGGAAGAACTTCTGCACCCAACGCTGTGAGCACAACAAGTGAATCTCCTAACTTGTGCTGGGTGGATGAATGTTGTTCCAATCATGTTGATTTTGATAAATCACTGATGGTGAAAGAAATCAAAGAGTTCATAAGGAGGAAGAATAGATGTGATTTATATCCATCTTCAGTTAATGCTTCTGATGATTCAACCAAAAAAAATCCTACTCTTAGTGATTACATCGACGATGATCATAACAGGTGTAATGGATTTTTGGCACTTTCTGCAGATTCCCTCACTTTTTCAACTTCTGATTCAGATTTTGAATGTGACACAAAGTTTGTCGATCTCTTGAATAAGGAGATTCTTCAAGAAAATCTTCAACTAATGGCATCCTTGAAGAAAGGTGAATCATCACTCGTGATGAAGAACATTGAGGTAGAGCGTCTTAATGACAATTTTGTCAAAACCATGTATCTAAAGGAAGAAGAGATTAACACTCTTAAGAATGACCTGCAAAGGTTATCTGGAAGTTCTGAAAAAATCTCAGCAATGTTATTCGGTCAGAGATCCTTTGGGAATCAAAGAAAAACTGTAAGCTCAAAAAACACGTTTGTTCCAACTAATCAGAGAACAACAATTGTTGATTGTTGTGTTAAACAGGAAGTGCCACATAAAAACGAAAAATCTTTATTGATTTGTTCTTTTTGTGGAAATTCAAAGCATGATTAAAGCACGTGTTGGAGATTCAGAAGGAGCAATAAAAGAATCACCAAACTTCAAGAGAACATGCAGAAAATGAATTTAGCTCTGGATAATCAAGGTCGTCCAAGAAAATCCAGATCTAAACGAGGTAAGAAATCTGTTTACACAACAGACACTAACAAGCCACTGAAAGGCAATAATTGTGAGCACTTGGTTCACTCTGTCACTAATTAATTCTAGTGACGTCTGTATCCTCATCTTTAACTTGGGAAAAATGAGGTTTGCACTTAGAAGTGGCTCAAGTCTGTGTATTTGTAAATCTTTCTTATATTTGTTAAGAAAATATTCTCCAAAGAAGATGGATGGTGGATAACAAATCCTGAAAGACTCATTCAAAGTCTTTTTAGGGTTTTGTGTTCATAAATCCATATATATTTCTGTGTCCTTCCTTTCTCATTCCTTATCGTAAGATACAATCTCATGGCTCCTGTAACTAGAGGGATCACAAAAAGAGATGCAGTTGAAGCAGTTATGTGTATCTGTGTGAAGGAATCTCTTCCTCAAGAGTAAATAAAGTGAAGTCGACAATCAACGGAGAAGGTTCTTCCTCTAACTGTCTCTTGTCGGTTTGTCATTATGATAATAATTTTAGAGGCATGGTGAAAGATTTCATCAACAAGAGAAATGATTTAAAATCTCAAATCGTTTCCTCTTTGGAAAAGATAACTCACTATGAACAAATGTTGTCTCTAACCAAAAACACCTTGCGTGAACTAAAAAGAGAACTTAGTGAGTTAATGATAGACACATTTTTGTGTCTAAATTGATCTCAATACTATATATTGTTGGCACTCGATTTCGTATTTATTTACAGTGTTTTTTGTGTTTGTAGGTATTTTTGGGGAATAAACATTTTTGGAAGAATTGGCTTAAAAGTGTTAAAGGCATCCTCATTTCAGATAAGAGCACCAATCTTGTTAAAGGCACCCAGCAAATGGATAGAGGCACCCTCTCCTTCTTCATTTTGAAACAGATTCACGGAATTTATGGGAGATTTTAAAGATTCGAGGCAAAGATATCTTCTTGCTTATTATACAGAAAGTTTTCATATCTTGAATCTAAAAGAGATAATATATTTATGAGTTGGTTTTTATTGAAAAGGAGAAAGAAAATCTGGGGTTTTATTTAAAAAATAAAAAAAAGATAATATCCCTAGGATTTTATTCTAGCAAATAAAGAAGATTTGTGATAATGGAGAAAAAAATTATTCATGAGATATGTTTCATTAAAGAGAAGATTTGATGGAGTTATGGAAGAAGATTTTGAAAAGATGTTTGAGTAATGGGTTATTGTGTATAAATAGGGTGCTAGTAGGACCATACAGGATTATCGAGAGTTGGGAGAGGAGACAAAGAGGAATAGGAAGCTGCAGAGCAGATTTTTCTGCTGCTGCATGGAAGAAGAACCTGAAGAACATAAAACCGTATATAACTGTCGTTTCAAGGGTCGCATATTTAACAGTTTGTAACGGTCAGTTTGTAACGATTATCTTCAGTTTGTGACAAGTATTGTAACAGTGATCTCTGTAACGCCTTATCAGTGTTGCGAATTACCTGAGTCATATTTTCCTCTTTGTAAGCACCTTTTTGAGCAATGAAAAATTCCTTTGAGTGCGTTTTCACCATGCGGAGCTATAACCCATCACTGGGACGACGGAGGAAGCTGTTTTTCACCCATGTGGTAATTCTATTTAATTCCTATATGACTGTTTGCACTATTATAATTGATTTATGATTTTTCTTGATTATTTGTGATTTCGTTTGATGTCGCATGCTTAGTCTTAGGTACTTTTGATGCGTCATGCTTGTGATTTACATATAATTCTTTATAAACCTACCTTGGCAAAGACTTAGAGTCGATGTTTGTTATTTTATGAGCTTTAATTGTCCGGTATTAATAGTTAAACCGCATGAATGTGAGAATTGGTGGAATCCCGAGTCCCAGTCATCTCTTCATCCCGTCACCATTTTTGTATATATATTTTCTTGTTTTTAGTATTTTCCATTATTTAAGCCTAAAATCAATTTCAACAATGTAGTTGCAGGAAATCCTACACTACACCCCTCACAAGATTTCATTAACATTCAACTCATTTTAGATTAACAATCTTAATTTTATTGATCCATCTTTGAACAATCTTACAAGAAAAGATAAAGGAATCAAGAATAATCACTACTATAGATTTTCTCTCTCCTATTTACTTGCTTCTCAATCATAAAAGATCTCTCCCTTTCCTTTACAACTGAGCGGCTATTTATAGGGAATTACATAGTGGATGACAGCTAATATGTCCTTTATTTTTGGATATGGATTGCGATATTCTTGCAACCTTACAAATGTTAATCTCGCAAACTCTCTAATTTTCGCAGGATCGTCACATTTTTCTCATGATTTGATGTCGTTTATTATGTCATTTCTGAAATTGTTCTGCAACGCTGTTGTGTTGTGTTGCTGATAATTTCGCTAAGGCATTATTGCTGCGAGATTCTGATCCTACATCTTGCCTCTTCTCATATCTTCTCTGCGAAGTAGAGAACGATGTGAGAAATGCCACAACTGTTTATCTCTTCATATTCTGCATTTATCACACGTATCCTTTCTTCAATCTATTTCTTGACACGTCTTCTGTAACCGCTGCTTTTTAACCGCTCACGTATTTTCGTATTAATGGTGTTTATCTCTTCGAGTAAAAAAAATCTTCTCTATATATTCTTCTTACTCTTCTTTCCATTTCCTTTTTACTTTCTCTTCTCTTTTTATTCTCTCATCTCTGCAACACTATTGTTCTTCCATAAATTCTGCCATTGCAACTTTTTCTTCTTTCTTCTTCTTTTAATCTTTTTAATTTCTTCTTCATCTCCATATTGTTCCCTTTGTAGATCTTCACTGTTCGTAACTTTCTTCCAAATTAATCTTCTTGCTGGTGTTTTCCATGGATTCATCGAGGTTAGTTTTCTTTTTTCTTTCTTATGGGTTTTGCTGAAATTGATCTTGCTTACTGCTTTATTTGATGATGCTGCTTATGTGATTCCCATACTGTTTTTATCTCAGCAAAAACGCCTCTAACACCAAATTTACGGTTCAGAACCCTAATATTCCCAAATCGCAGCATAAGATTGTTGTAAACAAAAGAAAGTCTGCGAATCAGAAGGTAGTAAGAAACATTATTCTTTTCTAATAACAATATTGTTGCCTCTGTTTCTTATCTGGATTGTGATTCGCATGGTGATAAGGATGCCAACAAACCTCTCAAGAAATCTCGCCACCTTAAAACCGTTGAAACCTCTGTTCCGTTCCACTTACTTATCTCTTCTAAATCTCCCGCGACATCTTCGCAAGTTAAACCATTATCCCCAATTCGCGAAAAGGCTGCCTCAGATTTCATTTCTTCAACTGACCTTTCAATGATTGAAACCCCCCTTATTAATCCTTTTGTGAATGAAACTTCTTCTCTTCCCATTGATAATGTTTCTCAACCTTCTATCATTGCCAGTTCTCTACCTGAGCCTCTTCCTTTTTCGAAAGAAACCGTGGAAGGAATAGATATTGCTTTCAAAGTTTTGTCTGAGGTCCTGGATGATGGCAAGAAGTCTCCCGTTGATCCTGTCAAGTCTGGTATTTGTGAAATTCTGAGTAAGTATTTTGGCTCTGATAGAGCTGCTTCGCAAACAACTTTGGAAAAAGAGTGTAATTCTCTTCGTCTCGAAAATCAAAAGCTCCAGAAAGTTTTGCTGGATCGCGACAATCTTCGCAAGAAGAATGTTGAACTGAGAGGTATGATTTCCTTATCTGTGTCTTCAATTTGCCTTTCTAATGACTTTATCCTTTCCATATTTAATTATCCTTGAAATCCCTCTTTCTCATGTTAAGCCTTAAACCAGAAACGAATAATGGAGAGATATCAATTTGAATCTGCTGTTGAAGAAGCCCGTGTTGATAAAAAGATTTTGATGGATCAATATAACCAATTAGATAACCTCTATTCATACTCTGTTGATCATATAAATAACCTTACCAATGAAAATACCCAATTAGTTCGGAGGCAAGATTTATTAAGTAATGAAATATCTCGCCTCTCTTATTCTTTTACTAAAGATAATCTAGGGATGGAATCTTTATCAGATGAGAATAAAACTCTATCTCAAGAGAAGCGAATTTGTTTAAATAAGATGGCGATATCTTCGCAACAACTTAGCATCCTTCAGAAAGTATGTGATGACCAAGAACAATCTCTTCGCTCTTTGAGAAATGAACTTAAAGAAGTAACAGAGTCATCTATCGCTGAAAGAGATACACTCATTCAAGGTAGAATAGCTTTAAGTGTAAAGGTGAATCAACTTAAAGAACAATATTCCAAATTAGAAGAATCTTATTCTTCTCTTGCGAAGAAAAATGCCTTTCTTATTTCTAAAAAGAAAAATCTTCAATCTCGACTTAAAGGTTTAGTTGGAGATAAATTTGATGATGCAATGGACCGTTGGGAGAATAGTTGTTTGACCTTGATTCAACACCTTATTTCGCAAAAGGAAGGTAGTCATAATAGTTTGACTGCCTTAACTATCTTTTCTTTGTCATATCTTTTTGAGTTCTTCATCTTACTGAAATTTTGTATTCCACTTTTCGCAGAGTCTGAGAAAAATCTTCATTCCTCCATTTCTGTTTTGGAGGCTAAATATGCCAAAATTCGCAAAGAAAATGCACTACTTGTCTCTGTTCTCACTGGTTCTCGCGACCGAGCAGAAAGAAGACTTGATTATCTTGCTTACTTTAAGGATATTCAAGATAGGAATCATCAGAGAGCACTTCTTCGTCAAGTTCATCTCCAGGCTGAAGTCCTTATAAATGATATTTTATTGTCCAAATCTCTTCCTCCTACATCAATCAAACCTTTGGAAGTAGATGATGATGAAATTCCTCGTCCTGCTGACAGTGATTATGATTATCAAAGTGGTGGAGATAATAGTCTTCTGGAAGATGGAGAAGAGATCCCTTCTAAGGAAGAAACTGCTGGTGCTAATCAAGATGAAAACGAAAAAGAAATCTCTTCTAAAGAAGTAATTGCTGGCGATAATCAAGGTGGCAGTGAAAACAAGTCCCTTTCAAAGCAATTATTGTTGGTGAAGATCATAATCGAAATGAAGAAGAGGTTGGCGATAATGAGAATATTGGCGAAGAGCGTCCATTATCTCCTTATATTGGAATTAATACTGAAGCATGAGCTTCTTATCTAGTTCTATCTTCTTGAATTGTTTCACCTTTATTATTTCTTGCGAATAATATTCTTCAACCAACTTTGGAATTAATTTTCTCTTTTAGTATTTTGCTGGCGAGAAAGATAATGCCTCTTGTTTACTGATTCCCATACTTGCCTCTAATTATCTTTCTTGCGAGAAATGATATGTTATGAATACTTATAAATATTTTGTTTTGTCATGTGGTCTTATTTTGCCTTCCTAATTAAAGGTCTTATTATACCACCTCTTGTCATTGCGACAAAATTGCAGGACGTCCTTGCACTTTCATGCAAAAACCCATTGATCTTGCCTTAACTTTTTCTTTTGTATTATTGCCTCTTCAGGAATGTTGCGACAATATGATAGGCCTAAATTTTCTTGCGAAAATAAAGCCCCATTACATTGCCGTCTTGCGACGAAATCGCAGGACGTCTTCGCACTTTCATGCGAAAACCCATTGATCTCGTCTTATCTTTTTCTCTAGTATTACTGCCTCTTCAAGATTGTTGCACAAATATGACAAGCCTTAATACCCTTGCGAGTAAAAGCGTCATGACATTTGCGTCTTAAGACACTTATGAGCTCCCTAATGGAGGGTGCCTCCCTTATCTCCCCCCTGGTTTCCCCTTCAAGGAGGCGTACTTCTACCATACAAGGTTATCTCCTCCCATCCAGTCTTAACAACAACTAGTTGTTTTCGCAGCCTCTTATCCCTTTTACCTATAGGGTTTATGGTTATGAGACTGCACCCTAAGTGAGGTTTTCTTCGGGCTGAGTGCAGTATAAGCCAAGACTTGTCAAGAATGGCAAGGTACGCTCCAGACGCCCCTGGCACTCTTGACTCAACCGTGTACCTCGGCGCCTTGATCAAATTATGCACTCCTTGGGAGAGTCCTTATTACCTTAGTCGCCCAACCTAAGTCATATGCTTAAGCTGAGAATCCAAGGTGCCTCTCCTGGATGGGCTTTATTGACCCCAAATCTCCATGACTCAGGTTCCGGTGGCGATGTAGCCTTTCCCTGAGCCATGCAACAGGTACCCCCTTATATGACGTACTTTAGGTCTTACATTTGCCTCTTGCGAAATTTTATTCGCGAACTAGGGTGTACGCCATAAAGGTTCGCCCCTTTCTTTTATGTCATTGTTCTATGATTATCTCTGCGAAAGCTTCGCACATCATGATCTTGTTTTGATATAAATAATCTCGCAACTATTCTTTCAGAATCCATAACTTCTCAAAGCTTCTTACGGATAATATTTTTTTAAGTACAATCTGTTCCATGGTCTGTCAAGTCTATGACCAACATCTCTACCTTCTGGATCCATTAATTTATAAGCTCATGTTCCAACTATCTCCTTAATGATGTAAGGTCCATCCCATTTTTCGCTAACTTTCCACCATTTTCTCGCTGATATATTGGTGTCTCTCGCAGAACTAAATCTCCTGGCTGGAATTCGCGTACTTTGACACGTTTATTATATTCTCGGGCTAATCTTCGTTGATAATTCTCCATATGATGTAAAGCTCTTTCTCTTTTTTCTTCCAATTCATCAAGTTTGCTTAAGATCAAACCCGCACTAAGATTTTTCTACCAAGCTTCTCTCTTTGTTGTCAGAATAACAACTTCTGTTGGTAACACCGCTTCAACTCCGTATGTTAAACAAAAAGGTGACATTCCAATAGCTTCTCTTCTAGTTGTATTATAAGCCCATACTGCATTATGTACTTGTTCGCACCATGCTCTATGATGTCCTTCTAATTTCTTCTTTAATATATCTGCAATTGTTTTGTTTGTTTCTTCTACCTGCCCATTAGCTTGTGGATACAAAGGAGTAAACTTTCCACATTTTATCTTAAATGCATTAAGTAACATTTCTATGTTCTGTCCTTCAAACTGTTTCCCATTATCAGATACTAACTGCGCAGGAATTCCGAATCTGCAAATGATATTTTCGAATATGAATGTAAAGATATCTTTGTCACGAATATGCTGTACTGCCTTCACTTCTGTCCATTTTGTGAAATAATCTGTTGCGACTATTAAGTATCTTCTTTGTCCAGATCCTGGTAAAAATGGCCCCACAATATCTAAGCCCCACTTTCAAAAAGGCCACACACTGGTTGAATATGACAAGGGTGCTCCAGGTGCATGTATTTTCTTTCCATGCCGCTGACAATCTTCGCAACGTCTTGATATTTGTTTTGCATCTTCGTGCATGTGTGGCCAGTAATAGCCTTGCATTTTTGCTCTATGTACCAAAGATCTCCCCCCACTATGATTGCCAGCGTCCCCACTATGTAACATTTTAGCACCTTTTCTTCTTCTTCTCGTGTCAAACATCTGAGTGATGGTCCATTAAAGGATTTTCGGTATAGCAGCCCATCTCTTAATTCATAATTTTTTGCGCGGATTTTTAACTTGTGTGCTTCCAATCTATTTCTTGGTGTATCTCCTTTCGCCAAATATGCATGAAGTTCTGTTCTCCAATCTGCGATATTGTTCGTTTTGTTCTTCTTCTCCACCGTCTATTATCATCACGTCCATTTCTTCTTCTTCTTTATTGATTGATGGTGACAGAAGTGTCTGTATTTTTATGCATCTCGCAGTTGGATCTGTCATCATGCTTGAGATGAAAGCAAAAGCGTCTGCGAGTCTGTTATCCTTCCTTGAAATGTGCCTCCATTTTATTTTTGGGATTTTCGTTGACAATTCTTCAATAAGCTTCTTTTATTTCTTCAAGGATGGTTCATTTGTAGTGTACTCCCCCTTTATTTGGCGAATAACTAGCTGCGAATCACTAGTGATCTTGGCATTTTCTAGTTTCATTTCTATTGCGAACTTTAAGGCATGTATCACAGCTTCATATTCCGTTTCGTTATTAGTGGATGCGAATTCCAATCTGAATGAAAAAGCCATCTTCGCTCCTTCTGGCGAAATTAAAATAATTCCAACTCCATTGCCTTCTCCATTTGATGATCCATCTACCAATATCTCCCATCCATTTGGTTCTGTTAATAAGTCTTTTGGATCTCCGTGTTCTTCTTCTATATCCATCATTTCTTCTATCGCTTCATCTTCTTCTAAAGGAAATTCTGCCAAGAAATCTGCAACAACTTGTGATTTTTGTGAAGACAAAATTTCATATTTAATATCAAAGTGGCCTACTTGTGCATTCCATCTCTCCACTCTTCCTGATATTTTTGAATTCTTCATCACTGATTCAATTGGTACTTTTGTTAATACCTTTATTTTGTGCGCTTGAAAATATATGCAGAGCTTAAATGATGCATAAACTAATGCTAAGATTAGCTTCTCAATCTTTGAGTAATTCTTCTCGGCAGTATTAAAATTTTTGCTAATGTAATAGATGGGTTTCTCCACTCCTGCGTCTATACGCAATAACACGACACTTAATGCATGCGACGTCGTTGCAAGATAGATTAATAACTCTTCTCCTGATTCTGCTTTTTGTGAAATAGATGTATTCATAAGATGTTCTTTGATCCCTTGAAAAGCTTTTTCGCATTCATCAGTCCATTTGAATTTCGCACCCTTCTTGAGTATATCGAAAAAATACTTGCATTTGTCTGATGATCGCGAAATGAATCTCCCTAGCGAAGCTAAAAGTCCATTCAACTTCTGTACATCTTTTATTGTTACTGGTGTTGGCATGTCACGAATTGCTTGCACTTTTTCTGGATCAACCTGTATTCCTTCCTTTGGTACAATGTAGCCTAAAAATTTTCCCGATGCAACTCCAATGGTACACTTCTCAGGATTCAGTTTAATGTCATACTGCCGCATTTGTTCAAAAATCTCCCTCAGGTCCTGTACATGGTCTTTGGATTCTTTACTCTTTACTAACATGTCGTCCACATATACTTCTAATGTTTTGTGTATCCATTTCGCGAACACCTTCTCTACCATTCTTTGGTATGTTGCTCCCGCATTTCGCAAACCAAATGGCATTTTCGTGTAACAATATAAACCTCTAGGGGCGAAAAAAGAAGTATGCTCTTGATCTTCTCCAGCGAGAGGGATTTGGTTATATCCTTTGTACCCATCTAAAGACGATACCATATCATTTCCCGCTGTTGATCCCACCATTTGAGGAATATCTGGTAACGGAAAGCTATCTTTAGGGCAGGCTTTGTTTAAATCAGTGAAATCTATGCAAATCCTTATTCCTTTGTTTTTCTTTGGAACAATGACCATGTTCGCTATTCACTCTGGGTATTTAGCTTCTCTTATAATTCCTGCATCAAGCATTTTCTGTAGTTCTTCTTATATTTGGGAATGGTAGGCTGTTGCGATTTTTCTTATTCTTTGTTTAAATGGTCTCACATTCTTGTTAATCTCCAGCTTGTGACATGCAATTGATGGATCTATTCCCGGTATCTCATCCATGCTCCCTGCGAAAATGTCTTTATATTCTCGCAAAAGGTTAACAGTTCTTTCTTCTTCTTCTACATCCATCTTGGTTCCAATTCTCAATATTAGAGATTCTTCTATAGTCCCAATGTTTACTTCTTTTGTTGGTCCTGCAGAAGTGTAACTGGACTTGGGTTCTCCCATTGGTGTTGGTTCTTTTATTGTTTTCACAGGTCCTTCACCTTCTTCCGAAATTTCGTTGGGTATTCTCCTGCCTTATTTTGCCCTTATCGTGTACACTCTAAATTCTTCTTCTTTCTTTGCCTCCTTTGCCAACTTTCTGCGAAATTGTTTATTTTTTGCTCGTCCTTCATAATGCTTTACTTCAATTTGATGACATAATTTCGCATTGTCAACATCTCCTCTGATTTCACCTATTCCATTTGGTGTGGGAATTTAATACATTGATGCAAAGTTGATACTACAACTTTTATCGCACGTATCCATGGTCTTCCTAGCAACATATTATATGGCGATTCCATATCCACCACGCATAGTGTCACGTGTGTTTCGATCTCTCCTAGTGGAATTCGTACCACTATTTCTCCTTTAGGTTTTGCTGTGGCTTTTCCAAAGCCATGAACAAGATATGTTGAACTGGACATTTCTTCATCTTTAAATCCCGTTCCCCTGAACGCATGATAAAATATTGTATCCACTGAACTTCCTGTATCGACCAAAGTTCTGTTCAATGTCCATTCTTCCGTGGATTTTGTTGTTGTCCCCTTCTCTTTTCGCGTAATAGGCACTGTAATAACCAATGGAGATGTGTGGTTCAAATTTTCTTTTGATATTTCTTCAGCCATGAATGTGACTTTTTGCTTTTCCCAATCTTTCAAGGGTGATGTCTTTTCTACTGCCATAACCTTCCTTCCTTCAAAATCTCGTTTATGTATCCTTCCTTTGATGTTTTCATGGAATCCATTAACCATTGTTTTTGATATCATATTACACTCCAATCTTTTGTCATCTTCATTGACTCTAATCATTTTTCTTTTAACTGGTTCACTGATTTGTTTAATCACTTTCTTGATTTGAACAATCTCAACAACAATCTTCAATTTTCAATCTTCAGCCTCCCTGTTTCTAGCGCCATTATGTAGTTGCAGGAAATTCTACACTACACCTCTCACAAGATTTCATTAACATTCAACTCATTTTAGATTAACAATCTTAATTTTATTGATCCATCTTTGAACAATCTTACAAGAAAAGATAAAGGAATCAAGAATAACCACTACTCTAGATTTGTGTATAGATTTGTTTTTAGGTTTTTAGGTTTTGTTTGTTATTTTTATTATTTTTTTCTTTTTTACGCGTTTTGGTATTTTTCTGTTTGCTTTCAGACTTGGTGCGGAGCTTATGTAAAAGAGAAAGTGTTGAAAAGTAAAGCGAAGCCAAACAAGGAAAGAAAAGAGAAATCCAAAGGAGTAAAGAAGAATATTTTTGTATATAGTTAATTTATTTTTATTAGATATTTTTTATTTATTTTTTTGAACTGTAATTAGAGTTATATTTTTGTAATCTTTTATTTTTGGACATTTTTTTTGGACTTTATTTTTGGGACTTTCTTTTGGACATTTTTTTAAAAACCCTAAGGAAGGGTTAATTTAAATAAAACTGTTGCAGGGAAGGACGACAGTTACGATACTGTCTCGGCCCCTCGGGTTCGTAAACGACATTGGAGTCATGGCCCGAGTCGACTTCAACGGTTCATCCCCCGTCTGGAACGGGAGGTAAGGTTTTCTGAACACCCGCGAATCCCCTGTCAGTGGGTTTATTTTGTGTTGAGAATGTCAAACTGGTATTACAATAGCCAATACAATGAATATCCAACTGAACAATATGGACATTACTCCTTTTATGGCCATAGTGTGAATAGTGGTTGGGAACGCCAACCTTTTGAAGGTTATGGGTCATACCATGGTGAGCCCAATTACTATCCACACGCGCATCGGTCATTCGAGCAAGATAATTATAGTAATAGTTCTTCGTCTCTAGAGGATACAATCAAACTATTGAAAAGTAGTCCTTTTTATGATCATTCTGTTCCTATTCCTTCTCTAGAAGAGTCCCTCAGGGATTTAGCTGAGTCGATACGTAAGTTAGCTGAATCGACATGTAATTTAGCTGAGGTGAATAACGTAGTTATGGACGAAAGAGCTGCAACAACGACTGAATCTTCTTTAGATATCCTCAATAGGTTAACTGAAAACTTAGATCCAACACTAAGGGAACTTTCTTTAGAAGAGACCCTTGAGAGGATAGCTGAGTCGACACGTAGACTTGAGTTAGAGACGAATGAAAGAATTACTCGAAATAATCTGAATTTCCAACACAGTGTTCCCAGTTTCACCCTTGAAAATGAGGATAATTACTATTCACCTAATGATGAGGTTAGAAATGGAGACACTACTTTAGATAAGGTTCAACCATTTTCATGTTATTATAATGATTATGATGAGGATAATGTTGATGAAGAATTTGAAATTTGTAGGCATAGTGATCAGGAATTTATTACTCCAACTGAGCTTTATAATAATCATGTTACTTCTAGTTCAAATCCAAATAATTTTAATGATATTTTACCTATTCAAAAGGATGAGGATTTGACTAGAGGTATCCCCGTTTTAGACGATGTAGTATTTCCTTTTTACGAAGCCGATGATAGTTTTGAGGAACGAGTTTATTATGAGAATATTGTTTTAGAGTCTAGCGATTTAGAAACATTGGACTTAGAAAAAGAAAATGAACTCGTTGAGATGAGTGAGGATGAACCCGACTTAGAAGAATCAATTGATCATTTTCAGGAATCTGATGACCTAGAAATTAGGGAAGTTGTGATTAGTCTTTCTAGAGACACTGAAAACTCTAAGTTTGGGGATGATTATTATCCATGTGCTTTAACTCTTAGAAAGGTCCCTCATTTGGGACTGAACATATATTCCTCAACCATTTTACAAGATTATCTTCATACACGTTTTCCCGAACCTCATGTCATCCAGAATGAATCTCAGTTGTTAGAAACCCATCCTCTGGTTGATGTGGTTAACCCAGGCTATGATACCAAAATTGACTTTTTTTTCCCACCAAAAACTTTCCTTCCAATTGCGGGAACATATGAGTTTCAGATGTGTCAGTTATTAAGTTTTGAGACTAAACCTAATTACTTTAGAAAATTAGGGTCGACACATTTGCTTAAGAATGACCACCACTGTGGTCAACAGTGTGAGTCAAATATGATTGACTTAGAGGATCCCCAATTATTCAGGTTATTGTTATGTGCTTCTAAGTTCTTAGTTGAGTATTTTCAGACTCTACAACCTGATCTTCAGGATCCTGCCTTTGAGGAAGTCCAGCCCATGAAAATATTTTATCTAGACCCAGTTATAGAACCTGAACCACAGCTAGATGTAGTTGTCTTAAACAGGAAACTAGACAAGGGTGTGCTTTATTTGCTAATTTTCTTGGCATGTTGCAGATTCCTTTTACTTGTGATAGCCCTATTTGGTTTTGGTGATCCGCAGTTATTCCGGCTATTACTCTATGATTCCATAAGGTGACTAATCCTTTATTAGTCTGGCTGAAGACTTTAAACTTAGCACTTCTTGGGAGGTAACCCAGTTTTCTTGCGACACGATAATATCTTTCCTTATCTCTTTTGCTTCAAGTGGTAATAGTTTCTCCCTGTTCATGTTTTTAATTTTATCTTTAGAACATTGAGGACAATTTTAGATTTAAGTTTGGGTATATGGGAGAAAATTTTTAGTTGCAATAAATAAACTCCAGAGCCTAGAAATCTATGCTTATTAAGGTTGGGACTAACCAATCTAAGTGGATGGGAACATCTTGGTTGTAGGAGTTGAGGAACCAATCTGATTAGATGGAAACATCTAAAGAGTCTATTCATAAAAGCACAGAGCTCAGGTGTTAGAATTAAAAAGAAACATGGTAGTTTCGCCATATCTCGTTGAATCCTTTTCACCTTCTGTTTTTATTTTTCTTTTCTTATAAGTGATTGGGTGAAATAGAGTGATTGAGATACAAAAAAATAATAATAATAATAATAATGAAAAATAATTGAGACCAGACCATCAAACCAACCAGAATAAATTCAATAAAGTCGACCACTGGTGCCCTTGTATATGCCAGTTGTGTTGACCTAGAGTTAGGATTATCACCCGCTGGTTCCCTTGTATATGCCAGCTATGTTGATATTAGTCAGCCCGGTATCTCAGTCCATTAGGATAAGTTCACCTTAGTCTACATCAAAACCATCTACGTTTTTCTCTACATCCATCTTCTTAATCTTTCCATGTGATTGGTTGACTCCGGTTATGATGTACAGAAACTATCTGAGTAGAGCTCTGTCACTTATATGAATTTTAGTATGCTTGAGTGCAAACTCGTGTACATCAATTGGAATTTAGCATCAGGGTACTTCTTCCTGTAGTCAATGAGAGTATGCCAACCAAGGAGATTCTTTAGTGCCTTCCAAGGTTCTGCGTAGATAGCTAGGGTCTGGAGTAAAGGTTTTGTGGGTACACCTCTGGTAAACCCTCCGGAGACAACACTCCGCCAGTAGGGCCACCTAGCGGTTTAACGGCTTGTTGCACGTGCTAAGTGTAGTCATTTTATTTTTCTATATTAGATTTGCTCGAGGACTATCAAATAATAAGTTTATGGGTATTTAATAGACACATTTTTGTGTCTAAATTGATCTCAATACTATATATTGTTGGCACTCGATTTCGTATTTATTTACAGTGTTTTTTGTGTTTGTAGGTATTTTTGGGGAATAAACATTTTTGGAAGAATTGGCTTAAAAGTGTTAAAGGCATCCTCATTTCAGATAAGAGCACCAATCTTGTTAAAGGCACCCAGCAAATGGATAGAGGCACCCTCTCCTTCTTCATTTTGAAACAGATTCACGGAATTTATGGGAGATTTTAAAGATTCGAGGCAAAGATATCTTCTTGCTTATTATAAAGAAAGTTTCCATATCTTGAAGCTAAAAGAGATAATATATTTATGAGTTGGTTTTTATTGAAAAGGAGAAAGAAAATCTGGGGTTTTATTTAAAAAATAAAAAAAAAAGATAATATCCCTAGGATTTTATTATAGCAAATAAAGAAGATTTGTGATAATGGAGAAAGAAATTATTCATGAGATATCTTTCATCAAAGAGAAGATTTGATGGAGTTATGGAAGAAGATTTTGAAAATATGTTTGAGTAATGGGTTATTGTGTATAAATAGGGTGCTAGTAGGACCAAACAGGATTATCGAGAGTTGGGAGAGGAGACAAAGAGGAATAGGAAGCTGCAGAGCAGATTTTTCTGCTGCTGCAGGGAAGAAGAACCTGAAGAACATAAAACCGTATATAACTGTCGTTTCAAGGGTCGCATATTTAACAGTTTGTAACGGTCAGTTTGTAACGATTATCTTCAGTTTGTGACAAGTATTGTAACAGTGATCTCTGTAACGCCTTATCAGTGTTGCGAATTACCTGAGTCATATTTTCCTCTTTGTAAGCACCTTTTTGAGCAATGAAAAATTCCTTTGAGTGCGTTTTCACCATGCGGAGCTAGAACCCATCACTGGGACGACGGAGGAAGTTGTTTTTCACCCATGTGGTAATTCTATTTAATTCCTATATGACTGTTTGCAATATTATAATTGATTTATGATTTTTCTTGATTATTTGTGATTTCGTTCGATGTCGCATGCTTAGTCTTAGGTACTTTTGATGCGTCATGCTTGTGATTTACATATAATTCTTTATAAAATCTACCTTGGAAAAGATTTAGAGTCGATGTTTGTTATTTTATGAGCTTTAATTGTCCGAAATTAATAGTTGAACCGCATGAATGCGAGAACTGGTGGAATCCCGAGTCCCAGTCATCTCTTCATCCCGTCACCATTTTTGTATATATATTTTTTTGTTTTTAGTATTTTCCATTATTTAAGCCTAAAATCAATTTCAACAAAGTCCGAGTGAACGATAACTCTATTTACCACTATAAAATTCTATCAGTTAACTGATATTTATGAAGACCTAGAGGAATTGAATGATCCCATAATCAATAGTTTCTTCAATAATGAGAAGGAATTCTCAGTAGATGCTCTGAGAAAGCTCTATAATGTCTAGGAAACTTCTTAAGAGAATTTTTTATTCTTGTTTTGTTTAAAAAGGATAACTAGGGTTTGGAATAGCCATTATTGTGAGTACACATAGCTATGTCCAACGTTTACATCTTGCAATGTTTTTTCGATTTATTTATTTAAATTCTAAAGATGATTTGGAAGATGATTTTTGCAGTATTAATCTTTATGGTTTTATATATTGCAATATGTTATGGGATATGTGTGTTTGCGTCCGTGAACTATTATTGTCCCATACGATGTCAAAAGTTATCTCTTTCATATGTCGATATGCATGTATTGATACAAGATCGATGAACTTTTGACAAACAAAAGTTAATCCTATTATTGTTATTTATTGATGGAAGATAGGTTAAAATATTTTGTTTGCGAGGATTATGTCTATTATATGTCATTGTGAAAATAGTGAAGGAAAATAGAATGAACCCTTGTATATTCCGCAGTGTTGATCTTCCCTGATCCATATTGTATGTATATATTGTGCGGCTTCATAAGTCTTCTTCTTATGTGAGCATTACCAACTAGACTAATCATAGACTCGTTTGTGGTTAATTTGGTTGTGTATTCCGATTAGATTAATCACGGGTTCTCTTGTGATTAGTTTAATTGAGAATTTTGGATACAAAATCATTTTATGGTTTTTGGTGTCCAAAGAAATCCTTCTTTTCTTGTAAAAGTAAGGTCGCTCTTCTTGTTCTTTCGGGAATGACATCAAATGGGGGAGAGTTCTTTTGAACTTGCGCTTAATTTCCATATGTTTGTGGGGAGTGCGGCTGTGGAATATTTGAGGAGTTATATTGTATCTTTATAAAATCCGTGATGAATGCATTTAGCTTCGGCTTTATAATTGCATCTAAACAAAGTTGATATGTACTTTTCTTTGGTCTTGAAGCATCTCCATGAAAATTTCATTAGGATCCCGTTTTCGTACCTTTGCCAATTTTATTGACAAAAATGGGGAGAGTTAATATGTAGTTCATATTACAAATACATATGATTTTCGGATCATTATGTAAGGGGGAGTGGTTTTCATGTTGAGACGAAAGTATTGACTAAGGGGGAGTGATACATATCACCATAGTATTGTTATCAAAGTTGTGATACAAATGAACTTTGATACTGTGTAATAATACTATGAAACTGTATAACAATGATCGAGAGCTTTTATTTTCTCATTGTTATGGCTACGGATCTTCAACAACTATGATGTTGAACTGAACATCTATGGAATCATGGGAGTACTTGGAAAAGACGAAGTTTTGAGTAATGTTGAAGCACAAAGGAGATCAAGCATGTGGCCGAGAAGCTACAAAGTTTTATCTATTTTGTATTCCATATGTATTGATAGTTTTGCCACTAAAATTGACAAAGGGGGAGATTGTTAGAGCATTGCTCGGTCGAACTCGCAAACGTTGCTATCTCAAGCTTGTTTGTCAAATTTAGTTTTCAAAACTATGTGTCTTGATTTCTAGCCTACTTATAGCTAAGTCTCGTACTAGGATAGTTAAGTGTAGTTTAGATCCAGACTCCACGGCGATCATCTTACGAAGACGAAGAACTACTCAAGGAACTAGTGGAACTTCATCCGACTAAAAGGTATGTGGAAGCTTGAACTTATCTATCACTCAAAAGTCTATCTACTCTATCTCCTACTCTTGAGACAAAAGTCGTATAAGTATGATAGTTTCATACATACATATTTGCTATTTTGATCCGTGTTTACTCGCCTATCTTTTTCTCGAAATATGTGTTGGTAAGCTTTCGCTTTAACCATTTTCATCTTTACCCGTGACGAAAGTCATGATGACGTTTCAATCTTGAAAATGGCTTTGATGACGATAGTTTTGAATAACGACTATTATAACATTATAGAAGAATGTTTCAATGATTGAAATATAGAGTTGAGATTACCATCTATGGATATAAGCATATATAGTGTGTTCGCACATTAGTGTATAAATACATGTACCGAAAACCAAGTGTGTGCATACGGTATTGGTGAAGGAGACGGGTTGGGTACACGTACTGGCGGAACTTTTCCTCCCGGAAAATTCTGCTTATTTTGGAGTTTATGAACTCATAAACCAGTCACCTTAGGTACGCGTACGAAACCTTTGTACCCGAAAAATTCTGCTGAGTTTGGAAACCAAAGCTAACTCAAATCCGGTAGCTAAGGTACGCATACCCGTACGCGTACCCAAGATGGTTATTTCTCAAATCAGTAGTTCATGAACTTAAAACAATAAATTATAAGGAATGCAATCTTTGCAGACCGTGGCTATATTGTTCATAATTGATTCAAATGAATCAAACCGATTTTGTTTCAATTGTGCATATGAATAAACACCTAAGCAATTGAACAACTCTTCAACTAGTTCTTATGAGTCATTTGAACTAGATTATGAGAAAGATGAATACGGTTAATATGGAAGTGCTCATATGGTTAACCATTGGTTAACTATTTTTGAGCCAAATAAGTGTACACGTTTAGGTACGATTACTCAAACCTAAATGAAATACATTTCATTTCTGTGTGACAAGCTAAGTTTCTAACGGTTGAAAGATATTAGCTTGTATCTAATCAGGTTTTCATCTAACGGTGAATATTGACTTCTTTGTTACTAAGATAACATAGATTGCAAACCCTTATTTGAAAACTATATAAGGGAGAACTCTAGCAACTGGAAAACTAAACCCCACACCTCATGTGTGATACTAGTTGGTTTTGCTAGAGTCGATTCTCCTTTAACCTTAGGTTTCTTCTCGAGACCCTGTAGGTTAACGACTGAAAGACACATTGGGATTGTGAAGCCAGACGAAACTACTTCTCTTGTAGTTGAGCGATCTGATCTTGCCATTTTCTATCGTACGAGTTCAATTGAATAACTTACTTGAGATTATATCTTCGATAGGGCAAGATAAAAAGAAATCACAAACATCTTCGTCTCATCGTTTTTGATTCCACAATATCTTGTTTCGCTACCATACGATTAAGATTATTGTGAGGTGATTGATAATTCTAGGTTGTTCTTCGGGAATATAAGTTTGGGTTATCAATTAGTTCATGTTCACCTTGATTTCTATCAAAAGACAGAACAAACTCTTAGGTTTATTTGTGGGAGACAGATTTATCTATTATCGTTGAATTTTCTGTGTGATACAGATTTGTTTATTAAAGTCTTCGACTTTGGGTCGTAGCAACTCTTAGTTGTGGGTGAGATCAGCTAAGGGAATCAAGTGCATAATATCATGCTTGGATCAGAGACGTAAGGAGAGCAACTTTACCTTGAATCAGTGTGAGATTGATTAAGGTTCAACTACAGTCCAGACCGAAGTTAGTTTGTAGTAGGCTAGTGTCTGTAGCTGCTTAATATAGTGTAGTGTTCAATCTGGACTAGATTCCGGGGTTTTTCTGCATTTGCGGTTTCCTCATTAACAAAACTTCTGGTGTCTATGTTATTTCTATTCCGCATTATATTTTGTTATATAATTAAAATACCACAGGTTGTGCGTTGTATCGATCAATTATGAAATCCAACTGTTGGTTGTTGATTGGAAATTGACTGATCCTTGGATATTGGTCTTTGGTACCATCCAAGTTTATATCTCTTGTATTTGATAAAGACTCACATATTTCTATTTGTTTGAGTATAGATCAAATCGAGAGATAGAGATATTAACTCCTTGATATACTTTTTATTAAGATTGAGTCTGACTGTCTAGTTGATTCTCTTAAAAGTATATTCGAGTTAGTCCATACAGATTGCTAATCGAAATATTAGGTGAGGTTGTTAGACCCCCGCATTTTCAATTGGTATCAGAGCAGGCAAACACGTTTAAGACCTCAAAAGTCTGTGTTTGTAGCGATTTGACTCTATAGACATAGGTGTTATCTCTATTAACATACCACTCGTCTTCGATGGCTCAAACTACTTATGGTGGAAAATTGCTATGCAAACTTTTTTTCAATCGTGTGATTTTCAATCATGGGTATATGTTGTTAATGGCTATGATGCTCCCGTTGTGGCAATAGGTAACGCTATTGTTCCAAAGAATATTGGAAAATACGATGCTGCTGAGATACTTGATGCAAAGCGAAACTCCAACGGTTTGAATGCCATCATACATGCCATTACCCCAAATCTTCAGCACCATGTTTCAAATTGCACTAGGTCTAAAGATGCGTGGGATATTTTAGAAACCGTATTCGAAGAAAATACCAGTGAAAAGGAAGCCAGGCTTCAAAACCTAAATTCCGATTGGGAAAACCTTCGTACGACATATGAAGATTCATTTGATGAGTTTAATCACAAAGTGTCTGAAATTGTTAATGCATCATTTGCATTGGGTAAGACTTTTCCTGAAAAGGACATTGTGATGAAAATTCTCATATCGTCGCCATCTAGATATGATTCTAAGGGGGAGTGATACATATCACCATAGTATTGTTATCAAAGTTGTGATACAATTGAACTTTGATACTGTGTAATTATAATATGGCACTGTATAACAATGATCGAGAGCTTTTATTTTCTCATTGTTATGGCTACGGATCTTCAACAACTATGATGCTGAACTGAACATCTATGGAATCATGGGAGTGCTTGAAAAAGAAGAAGTTTTCGAGTAATGTTGAAGCACAAAGGAGATCAAGCATGTGGACGAGAAGCTACAAAGTTTTATCTATTTTGTATTCCATATGTATTGATAGTTTTGTCACTAAAATTGACAAAGGGGGAAATTGTCAGAGCATTGCTCGGTCGAACTCGCAAACGTTGTTATCTCAAGCTTGTTTGTCAAATTTAGTTGTCAAAACTATGTGTCTTGATTTCTAGTCTATTTATAGCTAAGTCTCGGACTAGGATAGTTAAGTGTAATTGAGCTCCAGACTCCATGGCGATCATCTTACGAAGACGAAGAACTACTCAAGGAACCAGTGGAACTTCATCCAACTAAAAGTTATGTGGAGGCTTGAACTTATCTATCACTCAAAAGTCTATCTACTCTATCTCCTACTCTTGAGACAAAAGTCATATAAGTATGATAGTTTCATACATACAAATTTGCTATTTCGAGCCATGTTTACTCGCCTATCTTTTTCTCGAAATATGTGTTGGAAAGCTTTCGCTTTAACCATTTTTCATCTTTACCCGTGACGAAAGTCATGATGACGTTTCAATCTTGAAAATGGCTTTGATGACGATAGTTGTGAATAACGACTATTATAACATTATAGAAGAATGTTTCAATGATTGAAATATAGAGTTGAGATTACCATCTATGGATATAAGCATATATAGTGTGCTCTCACATTAGTGTATAAATCCATGTACCGGAAACCAAGTGTGTGCATACGGTATTGGTGAAGGAGACGGGTTGGGTACGCGTACTGGTGGAACTTTTCCTCTCGGAAAATTCTGCTGAGTTTGGAGTTTACGAACTCATAAACTAGTCACCTTAGGTACGCGTACCCGTATGCGTACTGGCAGAACCTTTTTACCCGAAAAATTCTGCGGAGTTTGGAAACCAAAGCGAACTCAAATACTGTATCTAAGGTACGCATACCCGTACGCGTACCCAAGCTGGTTATTTTTCAAATAGGTAGTTCATGAACATAAAACAATAAATTATAAGGAATGCAATTTTTGCAAACAGTGGCTATATTGTTCATGAATTGATTCAAATGAATCAAACCGATTTTGTTTCAATTGTGTCTATGAATAAAGACCTAAGCAATTGAACATCTCTTCAACTAGTTATTATGAGTCATTTGAACTAGTTTATGAGAAAGATGAATACGGTTAATATGGAAGTGCTCATATGGCTAACCATTGGTTAACTATTTGGTAACCAACTAAGTGTACACGTTTAGGTACGGTTACTCAAACCTAAATGAAATACATTTCATTTGTGTGTGACAAGCTAAGTTTCGATCTAACGGTTGAAAGATATTAGCTTGTATCTAATCAGGTTTTCATCTAACGGTGAATATTAAATGCTTTGTTACTAAGCTAACATAGATTGCAAACCCTGATTTGAAAACTATATAAGGGAGAACTCTAGCAACTGGAAAAACTAATCCCCACACCTCATGTGTGATACTAGTTGGTTTTGCTAGAGTCGGTTCTCCTTTAACCTTATTTTTCTTCTCGAGACCCTGTACGTTAACAACTGAAAGATTTCATTGGGATTGTGAAGCCAGACAAAACTACTTCTCTTGTAGTTGAGCGATCTGATCTTGTCATTTTCTATCGTACGAGTTCAATTGAATAATTGACTGGAATAATTATATCTCCGATAGGGCAAGATAAAAAGAAATCACAAACATCTTCGTCTCATCGTTTGTGATTCCACAATATCTTGTTTCGCTACCATACGATTAAGATTATTGTGAGGTGATTGATAATTCTAGGTTGTTCTTCGGGAATATAAGTCCGAGTTATCAATTAGTTCCAGTTCACCTTGATTTCTATCAAAAGATGGAACAAATCTTAGGTTTATCTGTGGGAGACAGATTTATTTATTATCGTTGACTTTTATGTGTGATACAGATTTGTTCATTAAAGTCTTCGACTTTGGGTCGTAGCAACTCTTAGTTGTGGGTGAGATCAGCTAAGGGAATCAAGTGCGTAGTATCCTGCTGGGATCAGAGACGTAAGGAGTGCAACTTTACCTTGAATCAGTGTGAGATTGATTAGGGTTCAACTACAGTCCAGACCGAAGTTAGTTTGTAGTAGGCTAGTGTCTGTATCGGCTTAATACAATGTGATGTTCAATATGGACTAGGTCCCGGGGTTTTTGTGCATTTGCGGTTTCCTCGTTAACAAAACTTATGGTGTCTGTGTTATTTCTATTCCCCATTATATTTTGTTATATAATTGAAATATCACAGGTTGTGCGTTATATTGATCAATTGTGAAATCCAACCTTTGGTTTTTGATTGGAAGCTGATTGATCCTTGGATATTGGTATTTGGTACCATCCAAGTTTATATCTATTGTATTTGATAAAGACTCACAGATTTATATTTGTTTGAGTATAGATCAAATTGTGAGATAGAGATATTAACTCCTTGATATACTTTTTATTAAGATTGAGTCTGACTGTATAGTTGATTCTCTTAAAAGTATTTTCGAGTAAGTTCATACAGATTTCTAATCGAAATATTGGGTGAGGTTGTTAGACCCCCGCATTTTCATAGGTTAATCCTCCTCTCCGAATAGGCGGCTTCACCAGTAACAACACAACCGAGGAAGTTTGTTGTCATGAAGGATTAGTTTGCTAGAAATGCAAACTTCAAGTATTTATAGACAAGGAAGTTTGGACACCAAGGAATTTCCAAAACCAAAAACATTCTCAAAGATATTCAATATATTCCAAATTCGTTTTTCATAATTCCTGGAAATGCTCTGTCCAAAATAATGACCGAAAATCTCTTTGGAAAATCTCAACTAGTAAATGCACATTACTAATTCTCATTTTCCTAAAACAAAATTAACAACCTTAATTAAAAGATTCTTAACTTATTTATATTTTGATCCTGGAATTTTCTTCCTGTAGCTATTAAGGAATAACTTTAAAAAATAAAAGATAAACATTACTATACGTGTTCAAAGTATGCCGACATCCTTACTTTGTAAGTCCTCTTTCATACTTACAACCTTGAAACCGATTTTCCACACTTCTAAACAAGTTTAGAATTGGTTCATCTGACTTTCAAGAACTATGTGATTGATTAAGAAAAACTCAATCACAAATCATGGGTTTAACGGTTCTACCAAAACAAGTTTCGGTTCTACCTCCATGTGAGTACTGTGCATAGTCACACTAGCTTTCCAAAATTCGGTTGACTAGGTACTAGGATCGGTTCCCCACATATATATGGTGTATAACTTATATGTGTTGCACATGTCCATAGGATCGGTTCCCATTTGCCTAAAAACGTGTTGCACATGTCCATAGGATCGATTCCCCTTTCTGCTACAAACTTGTTGCACCTCATACAAGGATCGATTCCCCTTTGTGATGTGTTGCACCTATTCATAGGATCGGTTCCTCTTTACCCAGATTTGTTTCAACAAATCACAAACTCGATCATACCATTTCAGGTGATTACTTAAGATCGGTTTCACTAATAAAAGTCATACCAATACATAAGTCAGGCCTTTGTGAATAGTTTTACCAAGAACACAAACAAGTCGTGAGCGGTTATACTAAATCACACATATTGGATGTTCACAAGATATGCAATGAATAACAATCCCAATAACGCCTGGCGATTTCCTTTTCGATTCATAAACAAGTTTATGAATTTACTTCCTTAAAACACATGTAAAATATTGTTTCCTAGGATGAAATCCTCACCTCATACCCATACATAATCACAATAGCATTTAAACGATTATGTCGATGTCTTATCTACAAAGTTTAATGGTTAACCAATAAACTTCATGTTGTATTCCTTAATACTATGTCTATCTAGAGTGTTCATGCTTCGCAGTTTCGTTTTCAATATGCACGACTTGAAAGATACGTTAGGGAATGAAACAGTTCAAGTCAAATATCACTAATCTCAAGTGGAAGGATGATGTTATCGTTGTAGCTTCTTACTTCTTCACTTCTTCAAGTCTTCGCAATTCTTGTAATGTCTCATATCCTAATACTTTCAAGCTAACCTATACGAAGTTGACTCTAGTACATAATCAAGGGACTCTTAAAATGAATTTTGATTCGCTAAAATATGACAACCAAACTTGACATACCAATGCTTGGTGGGTTCAACCGAGCTATGCTCTAAAAATCTCCCCCTTTGTCAATTTTAGTGACAAAACTCTTACAATCATACGGATAAACAAATTACAAGAATTCATTACACATACGCTTGATTCCCGAATTCAACAACACAATCACCTGCATTCTTTCAATCCTTAAAAGCCATTGTTGACATTGTAATAACAAAGACAATACTCCCCCTAAAGGCGAGATAGGTAGATTTCATCAATCCGCACGTCTTTGTTATACCAATCAATATGATATGCTACTCCCCCTTAGTCTATGCTTTCACTCTTTCATTAGATAAACGTTTAAGCACAAATGTTCTTTTCCTTAGTGATACCAATCAATATAAAATCAATACCAGTATCACTTGTTTACTCCATATATTTCTCCCCCTTTTTGTCACAAAATGACAAAGAAACGAAAAAATAAAGGACAACACGAAAAGAATCTTACAAATCTCAAAATAGACTTGCAAACCTATAGAGTTAAGCACACCTTTTTTGATAACCAACATCAAAACCGAAACTACAAAGTAATTTATTTTTATATATTATCAAGGAAACAATTGCCCGAAGCAATTTTCCCAATTTAGTTTAGCAAACCAAAAATCAACTAAGCAACTTAGTCCCTTTGCTAAACCGATTGTACAAATACAACTGCTTCATTCGATAAGACCAAAATAAAGATAACTCTATTTTTCTCATCAGGTTCTAATTATCCATATAACTTAGACCTTTTAATTTTAAACAAGACAAGTACTGGGTTAGTTAACTAGCATTTCTTGTTAAGGCATTCGATTAGACTTGAATAACCGAAACCTCCACTTTGATAAGTTTAACTAAGATAAACTTAGCTTCTCTTATGTGGAATCAAATTGGACTAAACAATCCATCCTGTAAACCTTTTCTTTCGTTAAGCCATAAATAATTCATACAAACCAAATAAATCAACTCGAAAAATTCTTCACCTCAACCGGAAGCAATTGAATCAACATAAGCATTAAAACACCGCAATTGCACCGAAATTTTGTAAGCCTAAACAATTGATACCACACAATAAAGCAAGATAACAATAGTTTTTCTTAACCGGAACCAATTGAATCACACACACATCCATACACACATAATTGAATAAAACATCAATGTACTGAAATTTTGTTAAGCAAAAGCAAAATATATATGAAATAAAAATCAGGCTTTTCTTAAACAGGAAAACAATTAACTAACAACATTGTTACCTCAAATTTCGCATCCACTTCTCCAAAATGTTTGCATCTTCTTCCAGGGAGAATTGATACCGAAATATCATTATGTTGTCATCCTTATGCAAAACAAAAGAATAACAACAACCAACCTTTACCAGAGAAAGGTTGGAAATCGGTTTTAACAATTGCAAGCAAAAGTTGAAAACCGTCGAAACACATATGCTTTTATGCTAAACCAAAACCAATTCAACATATTGTGACTTTTTCACATATTGTTTCTACCAGAACCCCTCATGATCGTTTGATAAAGCCTACCAACATGGGATAGAACTTAATCCTGCTAAATCAAAAAGTCACCCAAACCATAAGGGTTCATAACATTATGAGATCGAATATCAAGGTAATAAAACCGAAAACATACATCTCATAAATCAATTTGCAATACATCATAAATTTTCAACAAGGAATCAAGTATTGCAACTACCTCTATCTGTAGGGAATTGAATTGTAAAACTAACGCTAAAAGAATGAGGTCAATCCGAGTTCGGACGAAGAAGTTATGGGCAAAAAAGTTTTACACTTCTTTGTATGGGGACCTCTCACTAGGATCGGTTTTCCCCATTGCACCTATCACTAGGATCGGTACCCCAAGTGTTATTGCGACGGATCACAACACTAAACTGTTTTTGACATAACTTTTGCATACGATGTCCGAATTCAGTGATTTTTGGCTCGTTTTAACGGTAAAAACAAGAGCTACACATATATGAGCAGTAGATATCAACATCATAAACTCGAAATTACCGTTTATATCAAAACCTCAAATATAGATAGTGAAAGTATGAGTATAAAAGAAAAGAAATCTCCTAAAGATGTTAATTAGTCATATATTAACCGAGAGATCATGTGCTCAGTTACATGTGCTTCCTAACCTTTCAAAGAAAATTGAGTACCAATGTGAGTATGCACATTCTAACACAACTAGGTTGTGTTGAGTTGATCCTTGTCTTGTTCGTCACGAGTAACTAAGACAGAATCATCATTCTTGACCTCTTGCTTGGTTTGTTTTCTCTTGTTCCATCTCTTGTTTTTCTTCTTTGACTTGTGATGAAGAGTGTCATTATCACAACCTTTACTAGTACAAGAGATTTCAGACATAATGTATTTCTTTAGCCTTTCAAGAAGACTCTTGTAATTATTGTCACCAACAATTAACAGCTGAGAGTCATTCTTGTGACTAACTTTTGGTCCCTTCTTGGCTATGGAAGACTTAGGGACCCATTCAGAGTTGGGTTTCGCAGGAGCGGCTTTCTCCTTCATACCTTTAGGATCATTGACCTTTTGAATATTTTGCTAAACACCCTTTCTCCAATTTGGAACATCAGATCTTGTCTTTGCATTTACAAAGTTATCTCTCTTTCGATATTCGGGTCTTCTATGAGATGACCTTGTCGAGCGATATGCAAAATTTGAACTATCATTATAATAATTCTTTTGCCTAAACTTAGGACAATACCGATCTGAGTTCTTATGAGGAGAAAACTTAGCCAATTCATTTGATACAATATAAAGCGCATCTTGCATCTTACGAACTTTGCATCCCCATCGCAAGTGTCCTTTATTACCACAATAATAACAATGCTTAGTATAAATATACGAAGTATGAGTTTTGATGTTACCTTTTTGTGGATCCTCTTGCATTGGAGCTCGAGGAGTTTTCTTCTTATTCTTTTTCTTCTTCTTGTTCTTCTTCTTCTTCTTCTTCTTCTTCTTTGTTCAATGTTGTTGCTTTCTTGACATTAGTAGAAATGCCTTCTTTGATTACTGCTGGTTGAACACTATTCTTAGGCTTGACATACTTTTCTTCTTTACAAGAAATATGAGCATCTTTGTCATCAGTGGAAGCATCTGGTTTAGGAGAATTTTTAGCTTTAACAAATTTTACCTCTTTGCTAGTATTTGAAGCATCTATTCCCTTATAGCCTAATTCTCGTGTATCACGATAATTTCTACTTGCTTCTAACATTGAGTTTAAATTGTTTGAGCTAACATTGAACTTTTTAAGGTCCAAAATTTCTTTTTCCAACGTCTTGATTTTATCAAGAGCACCAGCTAGATCAGCCTTAAGGTGTTTTTCTCGTGAGAGATATATACTTTCTTTCTCTTCAAAACTCTCTGGTTGAGAATTAACCCTTGCTTCAGATTCAGCAAGTTTCTTTTTCGACAAAAAGAGATCTCTTCGAATATTTTCACATTCTAATTTCTTATAATTTAGATCGTTTATACGATCTTTAAGAAGATAATCACTGGTGCGGTAACCAATATAATATCCTTGAAAAACCCTCCTCAGTTTCTTCTTCTCACGACAAAGAGGAGTCATAAAACCAAGAAAACCTGAAGTTCTCAGCTTTTCATTTTTCAAAGGTTCCAGCAGTTTAGAGTATTCTGAGATATCCTCTTCTACTTCTTGTTCAAAATCTGAGTCATCATCATCGGAAATTTCATCTAACTTTTCTTGTAGACGTATTTTCCAGTCGTCATCGGTTTCTACATTATTAACAAGATTAACTAGTCTCATAGAATCTCTAGAGATGATTTCTTCAGATATTGAATCGTAGATGCCATCATCAAGTGTTAATTCAAAACTCTTGATGTCTTGCTTTACGTTAACTGAATCATTCATTAGATTCAATTCTTATAGGTCGGATCGCACCAAACACAGATTGTTAGGTCTTTTCGTGTTTGCCTGCTCTGATACCAATTGAAAAGGCGAGGGTACCCAAATATACCTCAACCTAAAACTTTTCCTACCTATAAGTCCTTTCATCAACTAGTTCTTATGAGTCATTTGAACTAGTTTATGAGAAAGATTAATACGGTTAATATGGAAGTGCTCATATGGCTAACCATTGGTTAACTATTTGTGAACCAACTAAGTGTACACGTTTAGGTACGGTTACTCAAACCTAAATGAAATACATTTTATTTGTGTGTGACAAGCTAAGTTTCGATCTACTGGTTGAAATATATTAGCTTGTATCTAATCAAGTTTTCATCTAACGGTGAATATTGAATGTTTTTTTACTAAGCTAACATAGATTGCAAACCCTGATTTGAAAACAATATAAGGGAGAACTCTAGCAACTGGAAAAAATAATCCCCACACCTCCTGTGTGATACTAGTTGATTTTTCTAGAGTCGATTTTCCTTTAACCTTAGGTTTCTTCTCGAGACCCTGTAGGTTAACGACTGAAAGAATTCATTGAGATTGTGAAGCCAGATGAAACCACTTCTCTTGTAGTTGAGCGATCTTATCTTGCCATTTTCTATCATATGAGTTCAATTGAATAATTGACTGGAGATTATATCTCTGATAGGGAAAGATAAAAAGAAATCACAAACATCTTCGTATCATCGTTTGTGATTCCACAATATCTTGTTTCGCTATCATATGATTAAGATTAATGTGAGGTGATTGATAATTCTAGGTTGTTCTTCGGGAATATAAGTCCGGGTTATCAATTAGTTCTTGTTCACCTTGATTTCTATTAAAGTACGGAACAAACTCTTTTGTTTATCTGTGGGAGACAGATATATCTATTATCGTTGACTTTTCTATGTGATACAGAGTTTTTTATTAAAGTATTCGACCTTGGGTCGTAGCAACTCTTAGTTGTGGGTGAGATCAGTTAAGGAAATCAAGTGCGTAGTATCCTGCTGGGATCAGAGACGTAAGGAGCGCAACTTTACCTTGAATCAGTGTGAGATTGATTAGGTTTCAACTACATTCCAGACCGAAGTTAGTTTGTAGTAGGCTAGTGTCTGTAGCGGCTTAATACAGTGTGGTGTTCAATCTGGACTAGGTCCCGGGGTTTTTCTGCATTTGCGGTTTCCTCGTTAACAAAACTTTTGGTGTATGTGTTATTTCTATTTCGCATTATATTTTGTTATATAATTGAAATATCACAGGTTGTGCGTTGTATCGATCAATTGTGAAATCCAACCTTTGGTTGTTGATTGGAAATTGATTGATCCTTGGATATTGGTCTTTGGTACCATCCAAGTTTATATCTCTTGTATTTGATAAAGACTCACAGATTTCTATTTGTTTGAGTATAGATCAAATCGACAGATAGAGATATTAACTCCTTCATATACTTTTTATTAAGATTGAGTCTGAATGTCTAGTTGATTCTCTTAAAAGTATATTAGAATTAGTCCATACAGATTTCTAATCGAAATATTGGGTGAGGTTGTTAGACCCCCGCATTTTCATAGGTTACTCTCCTCTCCGAATAGGCGGCTTCACTAGTAACAACACAACCGAGGAAGTTTGCTGTCACGAAGGATTAGTTTGCTAGAAATGCAAACTTCAAGTATTTATAGACAAGGAAGTTTGGACACCAAGGAATTTCCAAAACCAAAAATATTCTCAAAGATATTCAATATATTCCAAATTCGGTTTTCATAATTCCTGGAAATGCTCTGTCCAAAATAATGACCGAAAATCTCTTTGGAAAATCTCAACTAGTAAATGCACATTACTAATTCTCATTTTCCTAAAACAAAATTAACAACCTTAATTAAAAGATTCTTAACTTATTTATATTTTGATCCTGGAATTTTCTTCCTGTAGCTATTAAGGAATAACTTTAAAAAATAAAAGATAAACATTACTATACGTGTTCAAAGTATGCCGACATCCTTACTTTGTAAGTCCTCTTTCATACTTACAACCTTGAAACCGATTTTCCACACTTCTAAACAAGTTTAGAATTGGTTCATCTGACTTTCAAGAACTATGTGATTGATTAAGAAAAACTCAATCACAAATCATGGGTTTAACGGTTCTACCAAAACAAGTTTCGGTTCTACCTCCATGTGAGTACTGTGCATAGTCACACTAGCTTTCCAAAATTCGGTTGACTAGGTACTAGGATCGGTTCCCCACATATATATGGTGTATAACTTATATGTGTTGCACATGTCCATAGGATCGGTTCCCATTTGCCTAAAAACGTGTTGCACATGTCCATAGGATCGATTCCCCTTTCTGCTACAAACTTGTTGCACCTCATACAAGGATCGATTCCCCTTTGTGATGTGTTGCACCTATTCATAGGATCGGTTCCTCTTTACCCAGATTTGTTTCAACAAATCACAAACTCGATCATACCATTTCAGGTGATTACTTAAGATCGGTTTCACTAATAAAAGTCATACCAATACATAAGTCAGGCCTTTGTGAATAGTTTTACCAAGAACACAAACAAGTCGTGAGCGGTTATACTAAATCACACATATTGGATGTTCACAAGATATGCAATGAATAACAATCCCAATAACGCCTGGCGATTTCCTTTTCGATTCATAAACAAGTTTATGAATTTACTTCCTTAAAACACATGTAAAATATTGTTTCCTAGGATGAAATCCTCACCTCATACCCATACATAATCACAATAGCATTTAAACGATTATGTCGATGTCTTATCTACAAAGTTTAATGGTTAACCAATAAACTTCATGTTGTATTCCTTAATACTATGTCTATCTAGAGTGTTCATGCTTCGCAGTTTCGTTTTCAATATGCACGACTTGAAAGATACGTTAGGGAATGAAACAGTTCAAGTCAAATATCACTAATCTCAAGTGGAAGGATGATGTTATCGTTGTAGCTTCTTACTTCTTCACTTCTTCAAGTCTTCGCAATTCTTGTAATGTCTCATATCCTAATACTTTCAAGCTAACCTATACGAAGTTGACTCTAGTACATAATCAAGGGACTCTTAAAATGAATTTTGATTCGCTAAAATATGACAACCAAACTTGACATACCAATGCTTGGTGGGTTCAACCGAGCTATGCTCTAAAAATCTCCCCCTTTGTCAATTTTAGTGACAAAACTCTTACAATCATACGGATAAACAAATTACAAGAATTCATTACACATACGCTTGATTCCCGAATTCAACAACACAATCACCTGCATTCTTTCAATCCTTAAAAGCCATTGTTGACATTGTAATAACAAAGACAATACTCCCCCTAAAGGCGAGATAGGTAGATTTCATCAATCCGCACGTCTTTGTTATACCAATCAATATGATATGCTACTCCCCCTTAGTCTATGCTTTCACTCTTTCATTAGATAAACGTTTAAGCACAAATGTTCTTTTCCTTAGTGATACCAATCAATATAAAATCAATACCAGTATCACTTGTTTACTCCATATATTTCTCCCCCTTTTTGTCACAAAATGACAAAGAAACGAAAAAATAAAGGACAACACGAAAAGAATCTTACAAATCTCAAAATAGACTTGCAAACCTATAGAGTTAAGCACACCTTTTTTGATAACCAACATCAAAACCGAAACTACAAAGTAATTTATTTTTATATATTATCAAGGAAACAATTGCCCGAAGCAATTTTCCCAATTTAGTTTAGCAAACCAAAAATCAACTAAGCAACTTAGTCCCTTTGCTAAACCGATTGTACAAATACAACTGCTTCATTCGATAAGACCAAAATAAAGATAACTCTATTTTTCTCATCAGGTTCTAATTATCCATATAACTTAGACCTTTTAATTTTAAACAAGACAAGTACTGGGTTAGTTAACTAGCATTTCTTGTTAAGGCATTCGATTAGACTTGAATAACCGAAACCTCCACTTTGATAAGTTTAACTAAGATAAACTTAGCTTCTCTTATGTGGAATCAAATTGGACTAAACAATCCATCCTGTAAACCTTTTCTTTCGTTAAGCCATAAATAATTCATACAAACCAAATAAATCAACTCGAAAAATTCTTCACCTCAACCGGAAGCAATTGAATCAACATAAGCATTAAAACACCGCAATTGCACCGAAATTTTGTAAGCCTAAACAATTGATACCACACAATAAAGCAAGATAACAATAGTTTTTCTTAACCGGAACCAATTGAATCACACACACATCCATACACACATAATTGAATAAAACATCAATGTACTGAAATTTTGTTAAGCAAAAGCAAAATATATATGAAATAAAAATCAGGCTTTTCTTAAACAGGAAAACAATTAACTAACAACATTGTTACCTCAAATTTCGCATCCACTTCTCCAAAATGTTTGCATCTTCTTCCAGGGAGAATTGATACCGAAATATCATTATGTTGTCATCCTTATGCAAAACAAAAGAATAACAACAACCAACCTTTACCAGAGAAAGGTTGGAAATCGGTTTTAACAATTGCAAGCAAAAGTTGAAAACCGTCGAAACACATATGCTTTTATGCTAAACCAAAACCAATTCAACATATTGTGACTTTTTCACATATTGTTTCTACCAGAACCCCTCATGATCGTTTGATAAAGCCTACCAACATGGGATAGAACTTAATCCTGCTAAATCAAAAAGTCACCCAAACCATAAGGGTTCATAACATTATGAGATCGAATATCAAGGTAATAAAACCGAAAACATACATCTCATAAATCAATTTGCAATACATCATAAATTTTCAACAAGGAATCAAGTATTGCAACTACCTCTATCTGTAGGGAATTGAATTGTAAAACTAACGCTAAAAGAATGAGGTCAATCCGAGTTCGGACGAAGAAGTTATGGGCAAAAAAGTTTTACACTTCTTTGTATGGGGACCTCTCACTAGGATCGGTTTTCCCCATTGCACCTATCACTAGGATCGGTACCCCAAGTGTTATTGCGACGGATCACAACACTAAACTGTTTTTGACATAACTTTTGCATACGATGTCCGAATTCAGTGATTTTTGGCTCGTTTTAACGGTAAAAACAAGAGCTACACATATATGAGCAGTAGATATCAACATCATAAACTCGAAATTACCGTTTATATCAAAACCTCAAATATAGATAGTGAAAGTATGAGTATAAAAGAAAAGAAATCTCCTAAAGATGTTAATTAGTCATATATTAACCGAGAGATCATGTGCTCAGTTACATGTGCTTCCTAACCTTTCAAAGAAAATTGAGTACCAATGTGAGTATGCACATTCTAACACAACTAGGTTGTGTTGAGTTGATCCTTGTCTTGTTCGTCACGAGTAACTAAGACAGAATCATCATTCTTGACCTCTTGCTTGGTTTGTTTTCTCTTGTTCCATCTCTTGTTTTTCTTCTTTGACTTGTGATGAAGAGTGTCATTATCACAACCTTTACTAGTACAAGAGATTTCAGACATAATGTATTTCTTTAGCCTTTCAAGAAGACTCTTGTAATTATTGTCACCAACAATTAACAGCTGAGAGTCATTCTTGTGACTAACTTTTGGTCCCTTCTTGGCTATGGAAGACTTAGGGACCCATTCAGAGTTGGGTTTCGCAGGAGCGGCTTTCTCCTTCATACCTTTAGGATCATTGACCTTTTGAATATTTTGCTAAACACCCTTTCTCCAATTTGGAACATCAGATCTTGTCTTTGCATTTACAAAGTTATCTCTCTTTCGATATTCGGGTCTTCTATGAGATGACCTTGTCGAGCGATATGCAAAATTTGAACTATCATTATAATAATTCTTTTGCCTAAACTTAGGACAATACCGATCTGAGTTCTTATGAGGAGAAAACTTAGCCAATTCATTTGATACAATATAAAGCGCATCTTGCATCTTACGAACTTTGCATCCCCATCGCAAGTGTCCTTTATTACCACAATAATAACAATGCTTAGTATAAATATACGAAGTATGAGTTTTGATGTTACCTTTTTGTGGATCCTCTTGCATTGGAGCTCGAGGAGTTTTCTTCTTATTCTTTTTCTTCTTCTTGTTCTTCTTCTTCTTCTTCTTCTTCTTCTTTGTTCAATGTTGTTGCTTTCTTGACATTAGTAGAAATGCCTTCTTTGATTACTGCTGGTTGAACACTATTCTTAGGCTTGACATACTTTTCTTCTTTACAAGAAATATGAGCATCTTTGTCATCAGTGGAAGCATCTGGTTTAGGAGAATTTTTAGCTTTAACAAATTTTACCTCTTTGCTAGTATTTGAAGCATCTATTCCCTTATAGCCTAATTCTCGTGTATCACGATAATTTCTACTTGCTTCTAACATTGAGTTTAAATTGTTTGAGCTAACATTGAACTTTTTAAGGTCCAAAATTTCTTTTTCCAACGTCTTGATTTTATCAAGAGCACCAGCTAGATCAGCCTTAAGGTGTTTTTCTCGTGAGAGATATATACTTTCTTTCTCTTCAAAACTCTCTGGTTGAGAATTAACCCTTGCTTCAGATTCAGCAAGTTTCTTTTTCGACAAAAAGAGATCTCTTCGAATATTTTCACATTCTAATTTCTTATAATTTAGATCGTTTATACGATCTTTAAGAAGATAATCACTGGTGCGGTAACCAATATAATATCCTTGAAAAACCCTCCTCAGTTTCTTCTTCTCACGACAAAGAGGAGTCATAAAACCAAGAAAACCTGAAGTTCTCAGCTTTTCATTTTTCAAAGGTTCCAGCAGTTTAGAGTATTCTGAGATATCCTCTTCTACTTCTTGTTCAAAATCTGAGTCATCATCATCGGAAATTTCATCTAACTTTTCTTGTAGACGTATTTTCCAGTCGTCATCGGTTTCTACATTATTAACAAGATTAACTAGTCTCATAGAATCTCTAGAGATGATTTCTTCAGATATTGAATCGTAGATGCCATCATCAAGTGTTAATTCAAAACTCTTGATGTCTTGCTTTACGTTAACTGAATCATTCATTAGATTCAATTCTTATAGGTCGGATCGCACCAAACACAGATTGTTAGGTCTTTTCGTGTTTGCCTGCTCTGATACCAATTGAAAAGGCGAGGGTACCCAAATATACCTCAACCTAAAACTTTTCCTACCTATAAGTCCTTTCATCAACTAGTTCTTATGAGTCATTTGAACTAGTTTATGAGAAAGATTAATACGGTTAATATGGAAGTGCTCATATGGCTAACCATTGGTTAACTATTTGTGAACCAACTAAGTGTACACGTTTAGGTACGGTTACTCAAACCTAAATGAAATACATTTTATTTGTGTGTGACAAGCTAAGTTTCGATCTACTGGTTGAAATATATTAGCTTGTATCTAATCAAGTTTTCATCTAACGGTGAATATTGAATGTTTTTTTACTAAGCTAACATAGATTGCAAACCCTGATTTGAAAACAATATAAGGGAGAACTCTAGCAACTGGAAAAAATAATCCCCACACCTCCTGTGTGATACTAGTTGATTTTTCTAGAGTCGATTTTCCTTTAACCTTAGGTTTCTTCTCGAGACCCTGTAGGTTAACGACTGAAAGAATTCATTGAGATTGTGAAGCCAGATGAAACCACTTCTCTTGTAGTTGAGCGATCTTATCTTGCCATTTTCTATCATATGAGTTCAATTGAATAATTGACTGGAGATTATATCTCTGATAGGGAAAGATAAAAAGAAATCACAAACATCTTCGTATCATCGTTTGTGATTCCACAATATCTTGTTTCGCTATCATATGATTAAGATTAATGTGAGGTGATTGATAATTCTAGGTTGTTCTTCGGGAATATAAGTCCGGGTTATCAATTAGTTCTTGTTCACCTTGATTTCTATTAAAGTACGGAACAAACTCTTTTGTTTATCTGTGGGAGACAGATATATCTATTATCGTTGACTTTTCTATGTGATACAGAGTTTTTTATTAAAGTATTCGACCTTGGGTCGTAGCAACTCTTAGTTGTGGGTGAGATCAGTTAAGGAAATCAAGTGCGTAGTATCCTGCTGGGATCAGAGACGTAAGGAGCGCAACTTTACCTTGAATCAGTGTGAGATTGATTAGGTTTCAACTACATTCCAGACCGAAGTTAGTTTGTAGTAGGCTAGTGTCTGTAGCGGCTTAATACAGTGTGGTGTTCAATCTGGACTAGGTCCCGGGGTTTTTCTGCATTTGCGGTTTCCTCGTTAACAAAACTTTTGGTGTATGTGTTATTTCTATTTCGCATTATATTTTGTTATATAATTGAAATATCACAGGTTGTGCGTTGTATCGATCAATTGTGAAATCCAACCTTTGGTTGTTGATTGGAAATTGATTGATCCTTGGATATTGGTCTTTGGTACCATCCAAGTTTATATCTCTTGTATTTGATAAAGACTCACAGATTTCTATTTGTTTGAGTATAGATCAAATCGACAGATAGAGATATTAACTCCTTCATATACTTTTTATTAAGATTGAGTCTGAATGTCTAGTTGATTCTCTTAAAAGTATATTAGAATTAGTCCATACAGATTTCTAATCGAAATATTGGGTGAGGTTGTTAGACCCCCGCATTTTCATAGGTTACTCTCCTCTCCGAATAGGCGGCTTCACTAGTAACAACACAACCGAGGAAGTTTGCTGTCACGAAGGATTAGTTTGCTAGAAATGCAAACTTCAAGTATTTATAGACAAGGAAGTTTGGACACCAAGGAATTTCCAAAACCAAAAATATTCTCAAAGATATTCAATATATTCCAAATTCGGTTTTCATAATTCCTGGAAATGCTCTGTCCAAAATAATGACCGAAAATCTCTTTGGAAAATCTCAACTAGTAAATGCACATTACTAATTCTCATTTTCCTAAAACAAAATTAACAACCTTAATTAAAAGATTCTTAACTTATTTATATTTTGATCCTGGAATTTTCTTCCTGTAGCTATTAAGGAATAACTTTAAAAAATAAAAGATAAACATTACTATACGTGTTCAAAGTATGCCGACATCCTTACTTTGTAAGTCCTCTTTCATACTTACAACCTTGAAACCGATTTTCCACACTTCTAAACAAGTTTAGAATTGGTTCATCTGACTTTCAAGAACTATGTGATTGATTAAGAAACACTCAATCACAAATCATGGGTTTAACGGTTCTACCAAAACAAGTTTCGGTTCTACCTCCATGTGAGTACTGTGCATAGTCACACTAGCTTTCCAAAATTCGGTTGACTAGGTACTAGGATCGGTTCCCCACATATATATGGTGTATAACTTATATGTGTTGCACATGTCCATAGGATCGGTTCCCATTTGCCTAAAAACGTGTTGCACATGTCCATAGGATCGATTCCCCTTTCTGCTACAAACTTGTTGCACCTCATACAAGGATCGATTCCCCTTTGTGATGTGTTGCACCTATTCATAGGATCGGTTCCTCTTTACCCAGATTTGTTTCAACAAATCACAAACTCGATCATACCATTTCAGGTGATTACTTAAGATCGGTTTCACTAATAAAAGTCATACCAATACATAAGTCAGGCCTTTGTGAATAGTTTTACCAAGAACACAAACAAGTCGTGAGCGGTTATACTAAATCACACATATTGGATGTTCACAAGATATGCAATGAATAACAATCCCAATAACGCCTGGCGATTTCCTTTTCGATTCATAAACAAGTTTATGAATTTACTTCCTTAAAACACATGTAAAATATTGTTTCCTAGGATGAAATCCTCACCTCATACCCATACATAATCACAATAGCATTTAAACGATTATGTCGATGTCTTATCTACAAAGTTTAATGGTTAACCAATAAACTTCATGTTGTATTCCTTAATACTATGTCTATCTAGAGTGTTCATGCTTCGCAATTTCGTTTTCAATATGTCCGACTTGAAAGATACGTTAGGGAATGAAACAATTCAAGTCAAATATCGCTAACCTCAAGTGGAAGGATGAGGTTGTCGTTGTAGCTTCTTACTTCTTCACTTCTTCAAGTCTTCGCAATACTTGTAGTGTCTCATATCCTAATACTTTCAAGCTAACCTATACGAAGTTGACTCTAGTACATAATCAAGCGACTCTTAAAATGAGTTTTGATTCGCTAAAATATGACAACCAAACTTGACATACCAATGCTTGGTGGGTTCAACCGAGTTATGCTCTAACACGAACATCATCTCCGGACCTTGGTCTAAACAGGCGTTCGCAAATTAGGTACGCGAACAACTGTTCTGGACCCAACTTAGGCAAAACCGTTCGCATACTAGGTACGCCAAAAAGGTTCCCGGACCTTCTCAGGTAAAACCGTTCGCATACTAGGTATGCAAACAAGGTTCCCGGACCTGAATTATCACAATACGGTTCGCATACTGGGTATGCATAACGTGTTGTATCCAGACATATGTAATTGTTCTAAACTCTCATTTCAATCATCGAAACATCGTTAGAAGACGACAATAGTAATCCCACACATATCATTAGCTTCAAGTAATTTTCAAGTGATCGAATGATCATTACGAAACTTCCCAAGCTAATATCATATGACTATCTCACACAAATTATATAAGATGTTCAAGGTAATTTTCACATAATCGTCTTTTGACTTATTATCTAGTTTCCATCAAATAAAATGTTTCCAACTAAACTCGTCAAGAATATGATGAACATAGCTAAAGCAAAAAGCTTTCAACACATATTTCGAGAAATAGATACGCGAGATAAACTCAGCTCGAAATATCAAATGTGTATAATTTAAAAGTCTATTAGCTATACGACTGAGTCTCATTAGAAGATAGAATAGAATATACTTCTGAGTGATAGATATATATAAAATCTATATAGCTCTATGACTTAGTCTATGTTTTTGTTGATGAAGTTCCTCCAAACTCTTCAGTAGATCTTCTTCTTCAATTGGTGAATGTCGTGAAGTCTAAATCTCAACTACACTTATACCATAATCCGAGACATAGCTATAAGTAGACTAGAAATCAAGTATATAGTTTTGATCAACTAAACTTAACAAACAAGTTTGAGATGGCAACGCTTGCGAGTTAGACCGAGCAGTGCTCTAACAATACTAACTTGACATAATTGTAATAGAAATGGAACAAGTCCAATCTGTTGTTACTAACCTCAAACTGAATGATGATGTATTCGCTGATGCTGATACGTCTTCAGGTTCTTCATGAGTAACAAGAGCGATTCTCAATATTTCTATGTTCCTAGTCTAACCTAACGAAGTTGACTCTAGTAATCAAATCAAACAACTTTGAGTTTTGGAACTAAAATATGACAATCAAACTTGACATACCAGCACTTGGTGGTTCAACTAAGCAATGCTCTAACATCACCATTCTCACAAGCCTCAATTACAGTTCGGGAAATATTTGTGTTTGGAGTTTGCAACGTAGTTTTATTTTTTGAATGAAATACCTCTAGTTTGGGTGTATTATTGCCACTAGAATCTCATTTATGTAGAATCCATTCAATCAGTTAACTTCTTAGGCATGGGAAAGATAGATATTTGATGGGTATCAATAGAACCTAAGGATGTCTGAGTAAAAAAAAAATTATAGCAAGTCTATTTAAATTTTTAAATTTCCAAATAAACAATTTAGCATCAAATTTTTCTAACATATCACCAAAGGATTCAGACTTATTATTCTGCAAAAGGAGAGGGACTCCATGATATTTATCTTGAAGTCCCATTCTTTTGATATTCGGGTTATTGGTAATAGCAGTTTTATCTTGGTTACAAGTATTTATACTAAAATCTAGTCCAGACTTATCAAAGTTTACGGCTTGTCCATAAGCTTTACTAAAACTATCTAAGAGGGAATACATATTTCTTACCACTTTAGGATTAGTTTTGGCGAAAATCAAGATATCTTTTGGGAAAAAAAACATGTAAGAAACAGAAGGACTAGTCTTACACTTTGATTCCCTTGATGATATTAAAGACCTAGAAACATCCATTCAAAGAATAAAGAGGTATGGAACGAGGGATCTCTTTATCTCAAACCTATGGTGGGCATAAATAGATCATCAGGAGCACCGTTTAGAAGAACATAAATTGAAACAATAGGCACACTTTGCACAATCATTTGGCAGAAATCATCATGGAAACCAAGACACTTCATACAATCATTCAAGAAGACAAATAAATTCTATCAGAAGTATTGCTCATGTCCAATTTAATAGCTAGAAAACCTTTCTAAGACTTATGTTTTTCTTAATATCCACTAATTCATGAGCAATCTGTCATGTAACGGGCTTTTGAGAGGGTGGTGCCCCATAACCAGTCCAGTGTTTGCGGATAGCTGCTTGCTTTTATTAGTGAGTAGTGATAATTTAGTTAGCTTAATCATGTAATTAGTCATTAATTCAATTGTAATGTGGGGGGTAGGATGTAACCATCTGGGGGAATTTTAGTCGTAGGATCTATTGAGTGAGGTTGAGATTTATAAGCCATTTCTGTAATTGTTAGGGCTATGAAAAAATAGATAAGAAAAAAGAAGTTGTCCTCTCAGGAATGAGGCAGTGAGTTGTTCTCTCTGGAATGAGACCGTTTATTTGATTTATTTTAGGTTCTTATATCATTTTGTTTATCAGCGTAAGCCTCGATCCAATTCTTGTTATTGTACATCTCAGTACATAACAATTGGTATCAGAGCATCCACGATCCATGGAGGGTTCGGTGGATTGGGAATTATTTAAGCATGTGAGGAACTAAGTAATCGAAGTACAGTATTGAAGAACTTGGTAGTTCTCCATATCAGGACCAAAATCTCCTGAAGTTGTTGGTTCTCATCAATGAAGCAGAAAAGAAGCTGGAGTATGCTTATTACTCCAATTTCAGAGTTGCTGAGGTTATAGAAACAACGAAGATGGAGGAGGAAATGAACAACGAAGAATTGGTGGAAGAAGACTCAACTAACTCAGAGTTGGTCACTGATTTCAGCTGTAATCCATCGCTACCATTGGAATAAGAAGGGGATGATTCTCTTGACTTAGAGTTGATTCAGTCGTTTTTCTTTGATGAAACCGAGGATTCAGTAGAAGTAGACTTAGAAGAAGGAAAACATATCCCTTATATCAGTCAATTGATTGACAATATGGGTTCCCAAATTGAAATTGTTGCCAGCAAGAGGGTGAGGAGCTTCGACAACCAGAATCCTATTACATCTGATGAGAGGTATTACGAACACTCGAAGGATTGGATTATTCATCTCGAACTGAATTGTAAAGAACAATCTTTATCTCCATCTTTATTTTATTCGTCCCATATTTGATCGTGGAAAATGGTTTGATGGGTCAGTTTTGACTAATGATTATTACAGGGGTAAATTTGTTTATGAATTGCGTTTAAAACATGGATTTCGATCCGAGTTGTTGTTTAGGCATTCAATCGCATTTGTATTGATTCAAAATGGTAATATTTGCGGGGTTAAACTGTTCGGTACAATGTCAAAAATAGAGATATTTTTGTTTGAGTTTCTTCTAAAAAATGAGTACCGACGGGATTTATTGCTTGCGATTTTACTTACCAAGGAGGGTAAAGACTGTGACGATTGCAAGTTATTTGATCCTGGTAGAAAGATGTTTTTGAAAATGTTAGAAACAAGTAATATAGCTCGGAGTACTTCTACAGTTCCGTGTGTGATCAAGGTTGACAGTAAGAAGACTCATCAAATGTTTGATATGTGTGGAGAAGATTCTATATGGTTGCAGCTTCATTGTGGGATGTTGGATATTGTTGTTCTTCATCCTAAATCATGTAGAAGGTTGTGGATTCAGTTGGGGAGTTGTGAAGCTGACAGTGAGTTTATTCAAAGGGGTGCTTCCATGGAAATTCACAAAAGGGTGTTGGGACTGCAGTTTGAGGATCTCTTGCATCTTGTGTTGTTCTCCGCTGCAGATAGTGTTGTGCTCATGATGCTTCAAAGTCTTGATATGCTGGTACTGGTGGATTACTCGAAGTGGAAATTTAAAGTGTTTTCAATTGATTAAAAGATAATGGGGGATAGGGAATTGATGAAAGGATATTATTATTTTGATAGTGCTTATGAACTCCATGATTATACAATTACTTCTTGTATGCTTGTTTTAAAGGGGGCAGATTCATGGTCTGGTGTAATTGTTTGTATACCAACTGATGGGGGTGATTATAATGAACTCTTGAGCATCAAAAGAAGTTGCAAGGAGTCCTGTGAGGGATAGAAGAGGTTAAGGACATACTGGTAGTGGGGAATAATGCCGACAGAATAACACATGAATTACTAAGAGAAATGATGAGTAGAAATGTCAACAGCTCTATACTACTTGTATGCAAACACTGTGAAGATGGTGATGCTTGTTATTATCAACTGCTAAGGGGAACCGAATTGCCAACAAGAAATTTGTATGCACAGGTGATGATGTGCTTTAATTCAGTTGGTGTCTTACTTGATGGTGTGTATGAATTCTATGTCGATACAAATACCTTTTATGATTTGTTGCTTTCGAATTGGATTGGTACCTTACTTACCAATAAGAGTGAGCACTGTAACTCTAGCAAGCTGTGTGATCAAAAGCTTGGGATGTGGAAAGAAGCATTTTCTCTTCTGCAGTTGAACTGTGTGTTGCTTGTTAAAAGGGTTGAGAGTTTAGCTTGGAGTTTGAGCTATGGTTGGAATGATTTTCTCTTGAACATTAAAGGGAGGTAAGGCGCTGTAAAAATTGATAATTGTCGAACGTCTTTCTGTTATCTTTGAGTCTGTGCATAGAATGTTTGATCGTGGAAAGGAATTCAGAGTAATTCAGAGGGTTTATTATTCTTGGGGTGACTGTGAATTCTGTTGGGGTTTAACTCATTGTTGTTCAGTTTTCCAAGATGTTTGTGTGATTGTTAGGGGTATAAATGGTGGGAACTTAGTTTATAAGCTGGTTTTTATTCTTGAGTTTCGATTAGATTCATTATTTATGGATTATATCCGTTTAGTATTCACAACTGGTTACAATGATGGTAATTCTCAACGGAGTGTACAAACGCTGAGGAGTTATAGTGAGTCAGACTACTTGGGCAGGATTCCAGTTGACAAAGATATTCATGGTGATAATTGGTTGCTACTCTTAAAGAAGGTTATATTTAGGCTGGTTAAACCCTTGGTTTCCGTTATTTATTACTCGAGAATGAGTTCTTATTTGTCCTCCCTATCTCTTACTTCTGAATTTTATGGTAGACTTGTGATTCAAGACAGAGTTCTGACGGAAATTAACCTTTACATTTGGAGATGTCTGCACACCTTGCACCATGGATGGTATTTTCATTCTTTCTGCAACCAACTGATGAGTATATACAAGTATACTTCCACTTGGTACTGTCATATGTGTCATAATTTTATATGAGGGTTGGCATATCAAACTGAGGAGAATAATTTCTGAATGGAATCTCAGTGGGTAGTTTCTTTGGAATGGGAAGTTACAACAAGTTGTTATGCTAAGCTCATCCATGTTCTGGTGGTAATTCTTAGTCATGTTGGAATTTTTAATGGATATTCAGCTTATGCTAGTGAGATGATTGCGAAGGAAACTCTGAATCCAGATTGGGTAAGGTTCTACTTCTTAATTCATACTCGATATTCTACAATGTCTCATATTTTCTTTATAGAATCTCGGTGGAAATCCATATGAACTTGGAGATGTCAGAGATTTCATTTTAAATACAATATCTTTAATTGCATCATAAGAGGGCACTCTAAGTAAAGATATATTATTAGAGTCAGTTATGCATGGATGGATATTTATAAAAATATGCCTATCGCTAGTAAGATTACTAGTAACAGATAAATATTGTAAAAGGTCGGTAGCAATACCATTTCTTTCAGTTATCCATATGCATGTTGGATATTGCATAGATCGTACATTCGAGTTCACCTTTCATATAGTTGGCTCTGGTAAGAAAATAACCAATGTGCCTATCATCAAGTTATATATTATCATCTTTCGGTCTTTGTTTTCAAAAGCATTCCTCCATAGTTTTCTAATAGTCTAACTCAACAATGAATCTATAAATTCTGGTACCATTTGTGTCAACTATGCCATGTGAGAGAAGTTGTTCTAGTTGATTATTGATATTTCTAACATTGGTATGAATATGACCAAATGAGTGGATGTTCCAATCTATTGAAGTTATTTTAAAATCTTTTAGATTTTTCTTATGCCTGAAAACATTAAACCTTGATATTTTCTTCTACTTAAAAACTACAACCTCTTTGCATCTAGGATATTTAAGCCAACACTTGTTGAACTTATTAGATTTTTTGACAGGTTTGTGTCTCTAGAAGTAGTCAGAATGATAACAATAGTTATATGACCACTAGTTATAGGAGCTAAATGGTAAGCATGACATTTATATCATATAAATACCATTTATCGTTTCTTAGTTAAAGCTTTATCTAACCTTTTCTAGATGAGATCCAATCTATGTCTCTTATAAGTCTAAGCGTAGGGATTTCCCATAAAATGGATTCCTTGAAGACCCGGAAAATCAACATATTATTAGCTTCATCAATAATAAACTGAGTAGTAATATTACTACCCGACTTTTCAAAATTACTGGTGTCCAAAGACCATTTATTTCTATGAACTTTTTTACATGATTCAATTGTTTAGCTCTATTACCATTTTGTGAAGCACCATACATAAATGTTAGAAACACTTTGACCTGGCATCACTTCTTAGTTCATATTTAACGACATTGCAACAAGTACTTAGGATTTTTAGGTTAAGGCCATATTTACAAAGAATACACAAGCGTCTAGCAAGGCCTATATGACTAATAGTCTAAATTTAAGATAGTTCGGAAGTCTTATCAAATAAGACATTTCTTGAAATGAGACTTGGTTTCAACTAAGAAGATAATAACAGGACCATTTAAACTAACTAGATTCTTGGTATCTTTATTCAGATACCCGTGCGCATTCCAAAATAGAATTCACATGTTGAAATTATAATAATGCCAACTATCAGAATCAGAACTTGAAAAAATATAAAATCCAGAAAGCAGTAACACAATGAATGTTATCTAAAAAAATACTGGAAATGTAAATATTTTTGAAGAGAAAAAATTTAAGAGAAATTGATAGACTTACAGTTCCTCCTTGATTCTTACGGAAGTACTCATTTTTTGTTGTTACTCCTCCTTCACTCATGTCAATTTCCATTCCCTCTGTATTAGTGGATGAAAGTTTGGTTACAGTGTTACTCATAGTGATGCTCTCGTATAAGTCATTATCAGTGATGACAGGGATATGAGGATTAGGATTATCGGGAGGAAAAACCTCTTCTTCATTTTTGGATCTTTTATATTGCCTAGTGTTATTAGACTCTTGATTCTCTTTAATTCTAGCTTGGCTAGCCTCACAAATTTTTACAATAATTTGATCAATGTCTTCTGTAACTATGGTTGTATATAGATCGGTATCCGTAAAAACCAGAACCTTAACCATTACTTTCGGTTTTTGTTTTTTCACCAACCCCGACACAAAGTTGGACCTTAACGCGACCTTCATAGTTAAATCGATGAATAGTCCAACCAATTATTTTATTTCTTGCTCTCTTTCCTGATTAATGAACGAGAAATATATCTCGTTCTCGCTTGTTAATTCCCACAAATTAGAGACGACAGGATCGTCTCTGATATTTAGATGATCCTGGCAAAGAACATCTAGAACGCCTTTTTGACAAAAAAAAAATCCTACGTATATAACCTATACGTTTTCTAGATAATATTTACTCATAATACTAAAATAAAAAAGAGTTTATACTAGACACGTAGCTTGTCCTTTTATAAATTGTAAAGATATTTCATCCTCGCGGAAAACTTGAAGTTATCAACTTGCTAAAATCCAATTCTCCATAATTAAACAAAACTTTAAAATGTGATTTTGTCGGAAGCTCTAACATGGTTATATAAATTTTGGTATCCTAAGTACTTGTTAGCAAACTCATCAATCAATTTTTGAAAATGATTTATTCCTAAATTTTCTAATATAACACAAAGCAATCGAAAGAAAATTGAAAAATCATCATAAAATAGAATAAACATGTGTTATAAAAGCTAAGTTTATTGATCAAGTTGCCCTTGTATCGAAGATTAGGAATTCGATATATACTTGGATATTAAGTCTTCTATCTAAAACTATGTAATTACGCACACATGATTATAATTTTCTCTTCTTTTTCCCTTTTCTTTGTCTTTTTTTTAATAACATGTAATCAACACGTAGTTCTAATCACTAAGAAATTTATTTCTTACTATCTAATTATTTTTGTTATTTATAGAATGTAATATAAGGGAAGAAAATATGTTCTAGTAGATTTTTTTCATGCTTTGTCTCTGGCAAGGTCTGTAAAGGGAAGAAAAACCACCACAGGAAATAAATAAGCGTACAACTTATCATTGCTTTTGCCAAAAACCAAAATATACTCAGCCGCTTCGCTAACTTTCATACACAGAGCTAGGGGAATATCCTCCAAAGTCAGACACTCACCGCTATCAAGATCGCATCCCCAAAACCCAAAATCATGGACGGGATCTCTATAAATGGGGAAACTGTCTTGTTTGTCGACCAAAATTATGGTCACCAACCGTACGATCTACAAGAAATAACCTAATCTATTGTAAACTCTACGTAAACTAAATCAATCAACCACTCAAATTGTTCGCAAAGAAAAAATACTGAAAAAGAAAATAAAAATAAACAAATTCAAGTATCGAGTAGAACATCACTATGAGTAGCAATAATTCCTATATTCATATCAACAATGAATCCACTTGATGATCCACCTTCAGTATAAAAACCACCGTCGAAGATTTCAATCTTGACTCCATTTGTTTCTTGAATTCTCAAATCATACAAACAAAATTGTAAACACATAATATTATGTTACTGAGTAACATAAACTCTAACATTAAGCCCTAAAAATGTTTAAGGAGATAGAGTACCTGCAATCTTAGAGCTAGGTTGAGAAGAGAGAAAAATTGAAAACTTACAAAAGAGACACCGGAAGAGAGATGGACAGTGAGGGAGAATGGCGGTGGGTGCAAGGAAAATTTATATGCATAAGTAGGTTTTAAGGTTTAGTTCCCTTTTGAATGGGATTTATACTTTTTAATCATGTGCTCCCAAGCTATTACTAAATGGTCCTAATTTACAAAACTTGGAACAATTTAATCCTTTTTTAGACGAGTCAGTCCAAATGGCTACCGATCCAAGTACTTCTACTACCTAAAATACCCTCTCAGGGTTACCAATACAAAAGATTCTTTTTTTTCTTTAGATTAGATATGAGTTTTAGATGAGATTCACAGAGATAAAGGAAGAAACGATTTAGGTTGAAGAATAATATGTTAACATATTTTCATTGCGCTTACATATATTAAGTCGATTATTGTTTGATGATTAGTTTCTTTTCTTTGATTACTTTTGTTGTTTTGTTTTTCGGTCGAGTTTTGTTTCCTATTTGCTTTTGGATCGATCAAAAATATTTGTTTGATGTTTGATCTCTTGTTTCGGTATTTTTATCTTTTTTTTAATCTTTTATTTCATGTTTTGATCCGTCTTTTATGTTTAGTCTTTGGTTTAGATTATGTTAATATTTATTTTTATTTCGATTTTACCGATTAACTCGAAAAATATCTTTTGAGATAGTGATTAAGGTCACCAACAGTAGGTATTTGATATCTCGTTTCATGTTTTGATTATCTTGTTTCATGTTTCAATCATGTTTTTTATTTTCGATTTTATTTGGTTTCCATTTTCGTTGCATATACAACATGGGATTTTAATTTTGATTATTCACGTTTAGGTTTTGATTATTCTAAATTGAATTTTAGTTATTTGAGATCTTTAATGTGATTCAGATTTTTAATTCTTCATATGTGATTTTGATAACTATATGTAATTTCTTTATTGATTATTTAAATCTTCATATATATAATTTTGATCTTTAATAACACACTAGAATTGACAGAATAATTGATAATCTTCAGGTTATGATAGGTGATCTTCAGTTTATATATCATGTTCACTTTAATGTACATCGCACATGTTTTTCGCAATTTTTGGTTTATACAACATGTGCCTTTTAATGTACGTCATACATGTATTTTGCAATCTTTATACATGTGTACTTCGTTGTACACTGTGTATGTATTTTTCAATCTTCAGTTTATATAGCATGTCTACCTTATTGTACACTGTATATGTGATAAGAGTCTGAGCTGAAGCGGAAAGAAGAGTCCAAAAATTTCTTGAAAATAAATGCCACACCAGAGGTTATGTTGCGCTACATGAAAGATAAGCCATTCTCTGTCGTTCCAAGAAAGATGGGGTCTAATAGCAAAGGAAATGAACGAACATCTCACCAACAATTGCAAGAACTTGATCAGATTCATAGAAAGTGTTAGAGCATAGCTCGGTCGACCTCGCATGCGTTTCTATCTCAAGCATGTTTGTCAATGTTAGTGATCAAAACTATGAGTCTTGATTTCCAGCCTACATATCTAAGTCTCGGACTAGGATAGAAAAGTGTAGTTGAGCTCAAGGACTTCATGGCGATTCATCATACAACGACGAAGATCTACTCAAGGAACCGTGGAACTTCATCAACAAAAAGGTATGTGGAGACTTGAACTTATCTATCACTCAAAAGTCTATCTCTTCTATCTCCTACTTCTTATGAGACAAAAGTCGTATGCTATATAGACTGGATCATACACATTTGATATTTCGAGCCGAGTATATCTCGCCTATCTATATCTCGAAATCATGTGTTGGTAAAGCGTTTCGCTTTGATCAAGTTTATATTCACCTAGTGACGAAAGTCATGAAAAGTTTCAATTACTTTGAGAATTGCTCTGACGCGAAACGGTCTGTGAATAACATCTATATAACGTCCTCTGAGAATGTCTCAATGATTGGAATGAGAGTTTAGATTACATAACCATGTATTCCTTAATCCGAAGTTTTTGAACTTTGTTGATTGAGAGAAACCGGAGGAATTGGCTTTGCCAAGTCCGCGAACTAACGGAAGTTCTCGACCGAGAATTTCTGCTGGGATTTTCCAACATCTCGTTTGCGTGTAAGTCCGTGAACTCAGTCCGCGAACCTAGTCTTCAAACTGGCGAAAGTCTCCTTGCCGAGATTTTCTGCTGAGTTTGGAAAACTCCACCGGTTGTCTTAAGTCCGCGAACTTGTTTGTGAGCTTAAGTGGTTATGATCTAAAGATGTGCTCTGAACATGAAACTTAAATTACTAAGGAATGCTCTATGCAAACCGTGGCTATAAATTTCATGAGCCGATTCAATCGAATCGAATCATCTTTGTTTCAATTGTGTCTTTTGTAGTTACATAAGATCTCATAGCAATTGAACAACTCTTTAACTAGTTCATTTGAGTCAATTGAACTAGTTATGGTGAAGAAGAACAAGGTTAATTGAAACTTTTCATGACTTTCGTCACTAGGTGAAGATAAACTTGATCAAAGCGAAACTCTTTACCAACACATGATTTCGAGATATAGATAGGCAAGATATACTCGGCTCGAAATATCAAATGTGTATGATCCAGTCTATATAGTATACGACTTTTGTCTCATAAGAGTAGGAGATAGAAGAGATAGACTTTTGAGTGATAGATAAGTTCAAGTCTCCACATACCTTTTTGTTGATGAAGTTTCACGGTTCCTTGAGTAGATCTTCGTCGTTGTATGATGAATCGCCATGAAGTCCTTGATCTCAACTACACTTTTCTATCCTAGTCCGAGACTTAGCTATGTAGGCTAGAAATCAAGACTCATAGTTTTGATCACTAACATTGACAAACATGCTTGATATAACAACGCATGCGAGGTCGACCGAGCTATGCTCTAACACTTGAAAAATCAGTCTCCTTGATCACAAGACAGTTTAGGGATCTTCTGCTGAAGAGAAGTAAATGGTTTTCAAGAGACAAACCTAAGTCATCAGATAAACCTCACGGTCGCGTACCTCCTAAAAACAGGGATGCTGACGAGGCTGATGATGAGGACATGCCTCAGTGCTTTAAGTGTAAGGGTTTTGGCCATTTCGCTAACAAATTCCCAAATCGTAGAAAATACACTGGGAACAAAGGTCTAGCTGTAACACTTGATGAAATGTCTGAAACCTATGATTCCGATAAAGATAGGAAATCAAGTGTAGGGCTTCTTTGTGAAAACATCGATTTTGATACTTGTAGCAATACATATATCAACCTCAATGGGTTCGGAGAAGAGGGAAATCCAATCAAGCTGGAAGATTCTTTGAATCCGATAACTGGAAACCCTGTCAGTGATGTTTCAGGATCAACTGTATGTCTGTCTGCTTGCACATCTCAGATGCCCGAATACTATCCAAGTTTGACGTGTTCATTTTGTTCGATGAAGGGACACGAACTATCAAGGTGTTACAAATACAAACACCAAATAAGGCACGCCAGCAAACTTCAATGAAGAGCATATCGTTTATCAAGGAAGCTGAAACTTGCTCAGAAGACCGCTGAGGTATGTAGGATCTTATCTTCGTCCAAGAAGTTGGTTTCCAAGGATAGAATAAGACCATTTGAAAAGAAAATATGGTCAAATCATTTTGATAGACAAAGATCAGAGGATTCTTCCCATGAGGAAAAAGATGGACAAATCGTTGTTCATCGCAACACAACTTGATTGTGTTGTTGGGAAAATCTTGTCTCATGTGCCTGTTCGAAAAGAGACAAGATTGAGTGTTGATCCAGGCTTCAGAAAAGTTTTTCATTCTTTTCTTAGTTTTGTTATTTTTTGTCTATCAAGTAAAAGAAAGGGTTATTATCGACAATTCTACTCTTTATAGGGTTTTAGAGTTGGGCGTATACGAACCTGTCAATAGGTTTCGAACCCTACATTCCTTTTTCCTCTTGACATCCTATATACGACTGCTTGTTGAGTTAAGTGATTCAATCACACAAATCCAGTTGTTTATAACTGTTCTCAAAGCACTATGTCGTCAGATGGAAAGGATGTCAACATGATTGTTAAGTCTTCAATCAAGGAAAAAGAAAAATCTCCTGTCTCTAAGTCCCTGAAAATAAAAATAAGGAATACAAGAAAACCCAGGGCTGTTCCTTCCAACTCTCAGAATTTTTCCGATGTTCTTGTTGAGTTAAAGGAAATAAGAAGGGAGATTTATGAAATAAAGACGTTCGTGTCTAAATCTTTGGAAATTCAGAGGACCCTAATTCGACCTCTTCAGCCAAGATAGTTCGTGGGTATTAACACTTATCTCCGTGAACCTTATGTCCCGATGGTTGTCGATAACAAGGAGTTCGGGAATGATAAATAATTTCTCAAAGTAATTGTTGCCTAGTATGTCTTCTTTTTGGTTTAGTCGTAAGAATAACTAGTGCTTTCAATAGCGATGATTGTGACTACACATAGCTATTTTTGTTTTCATCTTCTTATGTTATTTTTTAGGTTTATTGGTATTAAATTCTAAAAATATTTGGAGGATGATGTTATTGCAGTATTGATCATTATGATTTTGTGATATTGCAATTTGATTATGGGATATGTATTGTTTGCGTCCGTGAACTTGAAGGTCCCATATGCTGTCAAAAGTAAAGTCGTTCATGAATTGGTATTCGTATTGATGAAAGAAAGAATGGACTTTTGACAATTACAAAAGTTATGCCTATGCAGTCATGTATTTGATGGAAAATAGGATAAAATCTTTTGTTTGACAAGGATAAAGTCTATTATGTCGTTATGATGGAAAATAGAATAGATCCTTGTATGTTATCCACGGTATTGATCCTCATTGATCCATTTTGTTATGTTTTACTATGAAGGCTCCATTGTGTGTCTTATGTTGAGCACGATACAACTAAGTCGATTATCCTTATTGGCTTTGTTGGTTGTTCCATAAGATGCTATATGTTGAGCATTATGAACTAAATTAATCATCTTGGTTGGTTATTTAGTTGTTTGCTTCGAAAGTCTTCTTTTGTCGAGCAAATCTTTTGACAATTAAATTGATTACTTTTGTGATTAGTTTGGTCGTTTCTTTTCCAATTAGATTAATTATAAGTTCTCTTGTAATTAGTCTAGTTGAGTTTTCATATATTCCACAAGTTCTTGTGTTGAGTATATGAACGGCTATACAAATCATGTTCTATTGATTAATGTAGTCGTATATTCCGTAAGGTTTTTCTTATGTTGAGTATGTGAACGATTAAGTTAGTCATATCCGTATGATTACTTTAGTCGTAGCTTCGTAAGTTTACTTATGTTGAGCACTTTCAATTAAATTGATCACTTTTGCGGTTTGATTTAGTTGCGTATTCCAATTAAATTAATCATGGGTTTACTTGTGATAATTTGGTTCAGTTTTGGATATAGAAAATCATTTCTATGGTTTTTGGTGTCCAATTAAAAAATTCTTCTTTACTTTCGAAATTAAGGTCGCTCTTGTTGTTCTTTCGGGAATGACATCAAATGGGGGAGAGTTCTTTTGAATTTGTGCTTAATGGTAATATCTTGCGGGGTGTGCGACTGTGGAATTTTATAGGGGTTATCTTGTATCTTAAAACTCCTTGATGAATGCATTTAGCTTCGGCTTTATGATTGCATCTAAATTAAGTTGGTATGTATTTTTCTTTTAGTCTATGAAATGTCTCCTGTGGTAATTTCATTATGATCCCGTTCTTGTACCTTTGCCAATTTTATTGACAAAAAGGGGGAGAAATATTGTAGTTCACACTACAAATATATATGGTTTTCGGATCATTGTGTAAGGGGGAGTGGTTTCCATGATCGAGATGGAGTATTGACTAAGGGGGAGTGATATATATCAATGTAGTATTATTGTTAAAGTTGTGATACAATTGGACTTTGATGTTACATAATACTACTATGACACTGTATAATAATGATCGAGAATCTCGATTTCTCTCATTGTTATAGCTACGGATCTTCAACAATGGTGATGTTAAACTTACAACCTTTGGGATCATTGGAGTACTTGGAAGGACGAAGATTTCAGGGAACGTTGAAGATTAGACTATGGAATAGGAGCCACTAAAGTTTATCTTTTTTGTATTCCATATGTATTAATAGTTTTTCACTAAAATTGACAAAGGGGGAGATTGTTAGAGCATAGCTCGGTCGACCTCGCATGCGTTGTTATCTCAAGCATGTTTGTCAATGTTAGTGATCAGAACTATGAGTCTTGATTTCTAGCCTACATAGCTAAGTTTCGGACTAGGATAGAAAAGTGTAGTTGAGCTCAAGGACTTCATGGCGATTCATCATACAACAACGAAGATCTACTCAAGGAACCGTAGAACTTCATCAACAAAAACGTATGTGGAGACTTGAACTTATCTATCACTCAAAAGTCTATCTCTTCTATCTCCTACTTCTTATGAGACAAAAGTCGTATGCTATATAGACTGGATCATACACATTTCATATTTCGAGCCGAGTATATCTCGCCTATCTATATCTCGAAATCATGTGTTGGTAAAGCGTTTCGCTTTAATCAAGTGTATCTTCACCTAGTGAAGAAATTCATGAAAAGTTTCAATTACTTTGAGAATTGCTCTGACGCGAAACGGTCTGTGAATAACGACTATATAACGTCCTCTGAGAATGTCTCAATGATTGGAATGAGAGTTTAGATTACATAACCATGTATTCCTTAATTTGAAGTTTTCGAACTTTGTTAATTGAGAGAAACCGGAGAAATTGGCTTTGCCAAGTCCGCGAACCCAGTCCACGAACTGACGGAAGTTCTCGACCGAGAATTTCTGCTGAGATTTTCCAACATCTCGATTGCGTGTCAGTCCGCGAACCTAGTCCGCGAACTGGCGAAAGTCTTCTTGCCGAGATTTTCTGTTGAGTTTGGAAAACTCCACCGGTTGTCTGAAGTCCGCGAACTTGTTTGTGAGCTTAAGTGGTTATGATCTAAAGATGTGCTCTGAACATGAAACTTAAATTACTAAGGAATGCTCTACGCAAACCATGGCTATAAAGTTCATGAGCCGATTCAACCGAATCGAATCATCTTTGTTTCAATTGTGTCTTGTGTAGTTACATAATATCTCATAGCAATTGAACAAATTTTTAACTAGTTCATTTGAGTCAATTGAACTAGTTATGGTGAAGAAGAACAAGGTTAATATGAAATGCTCATATGGTTAACCTTTTGGGTTACTATGTTGAACCAACATACGCGTACACATTTGGGCATGGTTTTCACAAACCCAGTAAACGTCTACCCAAGTGTGTGTGACAAGCTAAGTTTTCGATCTAACAATTGAGAAATCTAAATCAGGTTTTCATCTAACGGTGAATATGGATTGCTTTGTAACTAAGGCAAAACCTTGATTTGGAGGCTATATAAAGGAGACATCTAGCATTGTGCAAAACTAATCCCCACACGTTTGTGTGATACTAGTGCGCTCGCTAGAGTCGATTCTCCTTTAACCTTTGGTTTTATTCTCTGAAACCAGGTTACGACTTAAAGACTTCATTGGGATTGTGAAGCCAGACCGATACTACTTTTATCGTAGTTGTGTGATCTGATCTTGCATCTTCTATCGTACGAGTACAATCTTTGATTGGCTTGAGATCGTGAGAGTTCTCCGCTAGGCAAGATAAAGAAGTCACAAACATCTTCGTCTCACTGTTTGTGATTCCTCGACAAACCGCCTGTGTAGTCAGGAAGGATTGTAGAGAGGTGATTGATTAATCTAGGTTGTTCTTCGGGGATATAAGACCGGATTATCAATTGGTTCCTGTTCACCTTGATTTCATATCTTAAGACGGAACAAAACCTAGGATTTATCTGTGGGAGACAGATTTGTCCTTTGATACACTTTTCTGTATGAGACAGATTTGTTTATTATCAAGTCTGCGATTTTGGGTTGCAGCAACTCTTGGTTGTGGGTGAGATCATCTAAGGGAATCAAGTGCGCAGTATCCTGCTGGGACCAGAGGCATAGGAGTACAACTGTACCTTGGATCAGTGGGAGACTGACTGGGGTTCAACTATAGTCCAGTGCCAAGTTAGATTGGAGTAGGCTAGTGTCTGTAGCGGCTTAATACAGTGTGTATTCAATCTGGACTAGGTCCCGGGGTTTTTCTGCATTTGCGGTTTTCTCGTTAACAAAACTTCTGGTGTCTGTGTTATTTCTTTTCCGCATTATATTTTATATAATTGAAATAATACAGGTTGTTCGTGATCATCAATTGGAAATCCAACCTTTGGTTGTTGATTGATATTGATTGATCCTTGGACATTGGTCTTTGGTACCGTCCAAGTTATTCCTTGTATTTGATAAAGACTCGCTATTTTTTTTAGCTTGAGTAAAAATCAAATTAATAGAGAGATATTAACTCCTTGAGATACTTTTATCTAGATTGAGTCTGACTGTCTAGTTGATTCTCTAGCAAAGTATTTCGGAGTTAATCCATACAGATTGCTAAGTGAAATATTGGGTGGTGTTGTTAGACCCCCGCTTTTTCAGAAAGCACGACACGAGAAGGACGTCTGACAGAGTTCATACTCCAAGTGAAAGGTCATAATAGGAAATCCTTGATGTCCAGGTCAAAGGATTTTTCAATATGATACATTCAGTAGCTAGAGCTCAGGAAGATCTGCTACCAGACCCATCTGACATAACACGAAAGTATCTGGAAGTGAATGTCACGGGTTTTCATCCTAACTATGAAGGTTTACTGCTACTGCCAGACGACATAAGATTTACTAAAAAGGATCTAGCTGGGGAAACTTTTCCACTTTCATACGCATTGGGGGTGGAATTAATCATAAATGACTGGGATTATCGAGAAATCCTAATTGATCAAGGGTATACTTGTGACCTCATCTACCTCCAAGCAGTAGAACAGATGAAACTTACACGAGAGGGAGTTCTCAAGCTATCATGGGCTTTAACCGTTCAAAGACATATCCCATGGGAGAGGTGACTCTTACAATTAAAGCAGGCCCAATAAAAACAAACATGGCATTCCTAGTTCTGAACACCAAGTCACCATACAATATGATTCTAGGACGATATTTGATATATGTAATGCATGTCGTGCCTTCAACATATTACCCGAAATTAAAGTTCATGACAAACCAAGGTGAGTATGTTATAAAAGGTAACCGAGTTGTGTCTAAAGAGCTAGTAGTACTCTCTCTCACCCAACAGGAAGATCCACATGGAAGATCGAGAGGACAACAATCAATACTGCCAGAGAAAATCTCAAAGCTTTAAAATACAGAAGCTGAACTTAACTACCCGGCAGCCAACAACAATACGGTAAGCAAATTCTAACTATAGAACCCGAAACAAAAAAGTATCCAGTAAACTTACCAGATAGATAATTTAAAAAAGATGTAGTTTAATTACTTAAAGAAATAGATTATGCAGGATTATACACGAAAGATCCTTTTTTGGCCCTCTCTTTAGCCTTGTGCCTCTTATCCCTAGGAGGTATTCCTCCACTAGCAGGTTTTTTCGGAAAACTCCATCTATTCTGGTGCGGATGGCAGGCATGCCTATATTTCTTGGTTTCAATAGGACTTCTTACGAGCGTTGTTTCTATCTGCTATTATCTAAAAATGAAGACCCAAAATAACCTTCCTGGAATAAAATCTCACGGCTAAAAATGAAGACCCAAAATATCTACTATTACCAACCTGCGCAGCAAACCTGTCCCCCTTGTAACTAGCGAGAAACTTGTTGTACTTGTAGCACAATTTCTTAACATGTAAGGTCCTTGAAAAAACATACTCGTCCCCGTAAGATTGGTGGTTTCATGTACTTGTTGTCCAACTTGGTATGAAAAGACCTGTTGCAACAAAATTCCGAAATAAACTCTCAGGCCCGTGTTCTAGATCCATGGCGACCTAAAAATTTCTAACCCATCCGTCTCTCTCTTAACATCCTTTTCTATATTCATTTGTTTGATTTGGTGTAAACTTGTTTATTTTTCTTGAACATCACTTCTTCCATGACAACAATTGATTTGGTAGTTGCATAACAGTAATTGACTTGGTAGTTGATGATGATGTAGTAGTTTGTTTGTTTCTTTTGAGTATCTCTTCTTTTATAACAACAATTGACTCGGTAGTTGATGAAAATGGAATTTGACATTATAGTGTGATGTTTCTTTGAATGAAGTAGTGAATGATTGAGAAGATTCATGTAAATAAAGTAGTAAATGATGGAAAACGGGTTATCTCTTTATTTTGAGACAAAAATTGAGTAAAATGAAGCCTAACAAAATTGTCGTATATACTGAGAAAATAATTTCCTTTCCTCGACCGGAGAATACGAGTGTCCCTTAACGACCGTTCTAGATTTAAACAAGGTTATAGAATCGCATATAGGTGTATATGTGTACCGATTCCAGATGATTTTCATCAAACATCCGTTTGTTAAAAGAAATAATTGCTCAAGCATGATATATTTTATTTTTTTCTTCTTTGAATACATTCCCCTGGAAGAGGAAACCTAACTCTGTGCCCGCTAATATTTCCCCAACCGAGCAACGTGAAGGTGGTGGACCTGGTGGCCGGTGGTTGCAACTAGCAGTGCAACCTGGGAAAATATTTTACAGCGTGTACCTGGGAATTCAACAAAAGTGTCGGGTAGTAGCGTTTCCGAATACTAGGAGTTGGTAAAAGGTGCTTAAAGCACGCCCATTTACCTAACCAGAAAAGAAAAAGTCTGGTGACTCTGGTCATGGTGTCTGGATTACTCCAAGAAGTCACCACCTAAGAAAATGGTAGAACAACCATGGAGAAAAAGGGTTTACCCCCTTTTGGGTCTTCTAACTACGGCTGCTCTTATTTACTTGAATTTTGGTGTCAAATTCAAATTACCAGTATTATGGTTATCGAAGATGAACTTTGTTACTACAAATTCAACTCATTTTGTTATCAAAGATGATGATGGAATCAATGAATCAACTATGTATGTGAATGGATGGAATTCATATTGGTTATTAGAAGAAAGTATCTGGGATGATTCAAGAAAAAGGGTTACTGAAATGATTCGAAGAGGAGCTCAAATGGGTATGACTGTTTGTAGAACTTGGGCTTTTAGCGATGGCAAGAATCCATCTTCTCTTCAGATATCTCCTGGGGTTTTTAATGAAAAAGTCTTTCAGGTATGGGGGTTCATCTTCTTCTTTTTAAATTTATTTATTTATTTATTTATTTTTGAATTTTGGCTTTAATTTTTGGATTTCAGGGGTTGGATTTTGTAATAGCTGAAGCAAGGAGGCATAAAATAAGGTTGATTCTTAGTTTAGTAAATAACTTAGATGCTTTTGGTGGTAAAGCTCAATATGTGAGATGGGCAAAAGAAGCTGGAGCCAATGTCACATCTTTAAATGATTCATTTTTCTCACATCCAACTGTGAAAGATTATTATAAAAATTACATTAAGGTACTTTCGATGGAAAACAGGTTTCATTTAACATTATTTGGGTTACAGTGTGTTGTTTTTTCAATGTGTCTTGGTTCTCCTATGTGTATTGCAGGCTGTTGTGACTAGAAAGAATTCTTTAACTGGAGTCAAGTATTCCGAGGAGCCAGCAATATTTGCTTGGGAACTCATGAATGAGCCAAGATGCATATCCAATTCATCAGCTCCTGTTCTTCAGGTGAGCCAGCTGAACACATTCTTCTTGCAGTTTTATATTACTCCATTTAAGCACTGGCTTAATTGTTGAGTCCAAACTCCAAAAAAACAATCTGAAAATTGTACATGGCTCGCGGGGGCATGTTTAGTTTGGTTCTTAATTTGAAACAACTACCATATCCTACTTCTTTTCTTGCATGTGTTTCACTTATCCAAAACAAGTTGGATGTTATAATTGTCATTTGTCAGTTCACTAAATGTGTATGTATATTTCCTGTATAGTTTTCATAAACCAACTATGCTACTTTGGAGTTTGGAGTAGGAGATCTTTAATTCACTTAATGTTTTCATTCTTTTTCTATTTTTGCTTTTATCTAGAATATCAAAGAGTAACTCGGCAAAACCATCACACCAAATCTTCCCCCATGGTCTTGGCCAACAAAATCCCTCAAAGGCTTGTACGAGTCCTCTTGGTCCCGAGAATTAGGATTGTTAAGCCACTGCATAGCTTCGTGATCCCTAGTCAACTTATATGGTTACTTTGTTTTTGAGGGCTAACTTTGTTGTTATAATACTCGTCATTGGTGTGCAGTCTTGGATTATAGAGATGGCTGCATTTACTAAAAGTTTGGACAAAAATCACCTGGTGACTGTTGGACTTGAAGGGTTCTATGGGCCAAAAGCATCCAAAAGATCTACAATAAATCCTGGAAAGTGGGCAGGCTTGCTTGGATTAGATTTTATTCCGAATTCAGCAGTTGCAAACATTGACTTTGCATCAGTTCATGCATACCCAGATAGTTGGTTAGTAAACTTGTCTATGCTTTATTTATTTGAGAATGCAGATGAGAGTCCCATCATCCATAATGATTTCTGACCAGATATACATCCTTTTTGTCATTATGAATCATCTTTAGACCTAGGCTTTCAGTCTTTTGACCAGTCTAGGTCATAAATTATCCTTAAAAGTCTGATTTGTAGTTAAATATGTTTCTTAGTCTGGAGAGATTAACTTGCTAGCTAAATTTAAGTATCCCGGTGGATCTAGACACTGGTTCATTCAGATTTACACAGTAGCAAATATCTCAAAAACTGTGGGGAGGGGTATTTATGTATGGCCAAGGGATGCTAGTATTTTGTTGAAAAGACGTTGTTTCATAATCTTTAGGGAGAACGGTAGTTTTGAGAGTTATTATATGACATAGGTAGTTAGAAATGGTACAAAAGGTCCAACATACTTAGTTACAATCTTTCCAGGGGTAAAAGCTATCCACCATTGTGACACTCAAGGCCCTACTATCATGTAAGCAGTCAGCTAAAATCAAGCTCTGAGTGATACTGACCCCATAGTAATTCAACATTGTACACACTGCTTTAAAGATTGTTAATCTGACTTTTCATTTGATTGGCTAAAATCTTAATGACTGACCCACTACCGCGCGTGCTAAGCTACTAAAGTTAAATCAATGGATGATATTGAGTGAACACTCGTTAGAGAGGGTGCAGAAAATCGATTTCATAGTATGGGTTATGTCCTTCCTGTCATCTCGGTAAACTTCACACGTTTTCTTTTTCTTTTTCAGGATCCCAGAAGCAGATATGAGACAGAAAGCAGATTATCTTTCACACTGGGTGGATTCTCATGTGACTGACGGTGATCATGTGCTCAAAAAGCCAGTTCTTTTCACAGAAGTTGGCTCTTCCTTGCGGGTGAACAAAGGAGTTTACAATAAAGACTTCTTACTGAAGACTGTCTACAATAAAATATTTGAATCGGCAAAGAAGGGACAGGCTGGAGCAGGAGCCTTGATTTGGCAGTTACTTGTTGAGGGGGTGGAGGAGCACTATGGCGACCAATTTTCGCTTATAGCTTGGGATCATCCATCTACGTATAAACTGATACTTGAACAATCCTGCAGGCTAAGGAGAATATTTGACAAAGGTGAACCAACCAGGAGACTTCGCCATAAGGACCCTTGTTTTGGACTGAAATCTTAACATATCTTGTTAGTTTACACTAGTATATACCGAATACCACCCACCAGTTTGAATGGTAGAAGTAGACTTTAAACTAGTTCATTGATTAGGTACATATGCAGTATTCTTTTGTGGGTGCCCAACATTTCGATTTCAGATAAGTGAAGATTGTCAAACATCTGTTTCAAATTTTGTGTGATTTGAATTGTGATAGTCACTATTGAGTATGAAGAAATTGTAGACTTTGTATTCAGATTTTAGTGATAGCAACATCCAGCTGATGTGCCGGTTGTTCGTAAAGGTGAAAGTATAGCCAGTGTGAATAAAATTTATACTATTCTTTTTTTCCTTCTTTGAGCAGCAACTAGAAGTTGTTGTATTAACAGAGAAATCAATGAAATTGAATTATTTGTGGATAGATTGAATGTTTCTTGCATAACATTTGCAGTTTATGTTCCGTAAGATTTATCTCCTTCGTATCTTTCTCTCTGTTTACTTGTGCCTCTGTTGGACTTGATTTCAGTCGGAATGGATAGATGTATATCAGCTAATTGGCATACTAACAATGACATTTTGAACTCAGGACTCATAATTCTTATTAGTTATTTGCAGAGATTGTCTGAGAAAGCAGCTCTAAGCTTGGAAATTACAAGAACAGAAAACTATGACAAACTTAGCAGTCAACTCCTTTAAAAGGAAATCCTACATAGGAAGCACAGGCCAATCTTTTCGAGAAACACTTAAAAAGCTTTATGTATATGAACTATTCTCCGTCGCTGACAGTTATGAAGGTAACTGGGATACTACTGCGTCTTTGCATTTCACTTCTGTTGTAGCAGTCCCATGGTGTGTCTGCTTGTGTTTTCTCTCTTTCTCAGCTTCTTTTAAACTTTTCTTGCTTGCCTGTAACAAAACGGAAAAACCAACAGCATCAGAGGATATGGGAACTGATTTAGCCAACTAATGGGGAAAAATTAGTAGTTGTAATTCTGAACTCCACCTTCGAGTATCGCGTGTTGGACGCATTCTTACGCCTGGGTCCATTCTTGGTAGCTTTCAGTGTGTTCTTTATTGGTTTGGAGATTTCAGTTGCAGTGGGTGCAGGTATTGTGAGGATATCAACCCCGAGTGATACCTTGTTAGATCCACAACTCTCCTCTTCCCCAGGTGCATCAAAATTTCTCTTAATGATTATCGGTCTACGGTCAGTGGAAATGGGTTCAAGCCGACTGCTCATCCGATCATCAACTGAGGAGGCTTCTGGAATTCGAGTTGCCATCCATCTCTCTAGCCAACTCCAACCCATGTTCGTTTCTGAAGAATCCGACCGTGATGATTTCTTCTTTGAACATATCCTTAGCTATCAACATATAACAACCAGTCACACTGTTTCCCAGTAAAAGAAGTGAAAATCATTATGCTCACTGCTAATAAACCTCTAGAGACCCTCCCGCATTGAGTATTACCTGTTGAGAAAACGAGTAAGCTAGAGCTCTCTCGCGCCTCGTTGTTGCCTCAAGCCTGTTTTGAATCCTAAGTTTAGAAATGTTGCTGCTTACAGTGCTGTCATCCCAGTCTTCCTGCAGATGACAAAACATGGCATATTATGTATATCATTTCACTAATGCTTTTTTCTTGCTACTAAGCAGGTAATTACCTTTAGCTTCCATATGTTGGTTTGTGATTTCTTTTGAATTCGGTGTTGAAACGGTATGTTTTCCTCGCGAACTGCAAGAGCTTCCACTGAACCTCCTGTTTGAGCTTCAATTGATGTAGCTATTGACTCCCTGCTTGGACTTTGTTTTCCTTCAGTTACATTTTCCACAACTTCCATGTCTATAACTACTCGAGTTTGGCACTTGACCTGAACAAAAAACATAATCTGACACTTAGACAAGAATATGAAATCAAAGGAAATGAGTGTGGAAGTGGGAGGGAGAACGAACCAGAAAGCGTCTGACGGCCGACTGAATAACGATAGCTGCATTATCTTCCACAGCTGCAATATCTTCGTTTGAGAATTTGGTGGGTGAATTCTGTGTTTCCTCCTCGGTGACGACGGTAGGCTCATGTTCACTCTCTTCGCTTCCGATTTCAGCTTCACTATTAAATTCGTCTTCTATTATTGGTTGTGTTACAGTAGCTTCAGAACTCCTAATTGATGCTGAATCCTCTTCTGCAACAACTGAATTGAATTGTTCATCTCCACACAAATAAGATCTGACAGAAATCCATTTTCTCTTGTCCGCACCATAATTCCTCACCTAATAAGATCAACCAAATTAAGAACAAAAAACTGATAATTCTAAACTTCAACTGAATAACCAGAAGAAAAAAAAAGACAGTGACAGACTAAGAACAGAATTCTACTGTGAAAATCCAAACCAAAAGTGAAAGCAGCAACAACAACAAGAATCAAAGAGACGTACATTGCCATCCTGCGAACTGACGGAACGGTTCTTGGTGAAGACAATCCTGACTATACCTCCAGTTAGACCCATTTCACCTCAGAAAGCAAGTGAAATTCTGAAATGTTTTGATGTTCCTTTGTTAATTTATATAAAGATATTTATATGTCACCAAGAAATGAAAGAAGATACATCCCAAAGTAGAAAAGTAGGGAGTTTAAAAAACCAAAAGAAAACCAACTCAATTTTTAATAACTCAATAATAATAATAATACTTGATTTTTAAAACTGATTAGGAAAATAATTTCAAGTAGAGATCATCCCACATGTTAGCAAGTAAGGAACTGATGAGAACTCCACACAGCTTTAGAGCTGGAATTTCAAGCCTAGCTAACAACACATCATTACCAAAAGCATATATATATATATATATATTTGTAAAGTGAAAGAGTAAAAATGAAGGGGTTTCATAAAGATGTGATATGTTTGTGAAAGTGCAGAAACATAGAATTGCTTTTCTTTTTTGGTTTATATTTTACTAACTTCTTTTTTGTGCACATGGTCTGTGACACTAAAGAGAAGCCCTACTAATACTACTGCTTCTAGCAAAGCTAAAGTTTACTTGCTGTTTGGTTCATGATTTTTAATATCTTTTTGCCCGTGCCCTTTTTTTATTTTTATTTTTTAAATTCTTGTCAATGAGGTAGGTATCTGCTTATGAGCATAAATAACCATAATAATAATTACGAGTATGAGTATGAGCTTAAGTAACCATAATAATAATTACGAGATAAAGACCGGAGCGTACACCAAAATAACATAACTTATTCTTTTTTCCGTAAAACTTACAGTATAAGCAAAAATCAGCAACAACTGAGTAATGTGACTGTCAGATGCATAAATTACCACTAGTGGTGGTAAGGGTTTGTAAGAAAAGTGAGAGATGCCTCTTTGCAAAGACTTAATATTGAATGGCATACAAAAAATGTTCGTGCATTTACATTGGACTATGCTCAACCTCCCATTCTATTTCCAGTTTAGAGCAGCACTACATGAGCAAAAGTCAGTTTCCATGGTCAGTTTTGATGAAACAAAAAATTAAGTTGGTTAAGTTGTAAGCAACTGGCAAGAAAAGGAAGGAAAAAAGGACGGATAGGATCTGTCAATTGTTAATTAATAATTCAATTTCCCATGGAAATGGGACCAATCATATCGATGGCATCTAATTTCTCTTCTTGATCACCACCTGTTCTTCAATTGTCAAACCTTCCATTCTTCGTACTTTAGTTTTGTTTTAAATAGAACCATATACATAGGATTCCAATTCCCCTGATTAAGCTTAGAATAATCTTTCTTACATTTGTATTTTTGTATAACCACCCTACATCCACTACATAACAAGTTATATTTTGTCCCTGCTGTTTGGACTAATTAGCACACAAGATGGTGTCGGCCGCCGGCCGCAGCCACAATGAAAGGATGCTGAACGTTTATATGCTGGCGTGTGCGTCATTTGACACACCACACAACACACTATTTACCTACCAACACCAACACCATGCTTTCATCCCATCTATCAGTGTACCTACCATACCTCCAAATAGAATATGCTCACCGTATTTTGTATTTTGAGAATGTATCAAGATGGAATGGCAGACCAAGTATGGATGAAACATACTTATCACCAACGATGTATGCAAGGTCTCCCATCAAAAATCACCACAGTTGACCTTTATCCAAGAGTTTTTTATCTGAAAATGAAAGTGGGCATGATTATTCTATGGTGGGTTTACTTAGTTTCCGCCTCACGCCACTGACAAGTTTCTAGAGAACAGAGGCTCTAATCAAACAATCAAAAACTCTTTCATTAGGAAATGACCATACAGATATTTTTGCAAATGATTTTTCATGATTAATTTTCTGAGAAAAATACGAAAAACATCACCCTGGCTTGAATCCTCTTCTCCTGCCACGTCTCTTCATCTGAACCCTTTCTTTTCAAATTTGTCTTTTGCAGGTGGGGCGTGTGACCTAGGGGTTCTATCTATTACAATGAATGAACTCATATATGTGTAAAGAAATACATTTCCATTTTCTTACAAATAAAACTGTAAACACCCCCACCAATTAAGAGAAAAAGGACCAAAATCGCAAACACGACATCAATAAGAGATGATCATGACCCAATGGCTCCAATATGGAAGGCCCCCTAAGGCCATTTATAGAGCCGTTACATTATCTCTCACCTCGCTTGCCTTCCACACAATTTGCTACCAACGCATGACTCAGCTCAAATGCACTCGAAGATAATATTCCAGAACATTTCCAATTCAATCTTAGAGGAAATAATCTGGTGCAGGTTTCTTTGAAGGAGCCCCTCTAGATTCCTGCATTATTGTATTCGAATCCTTCAATCTTAATAATAATCATAAAAGTTAAAGAGTTTTAACAAGAAAGATAAAATAGCAGACTACATTTGACAAACAAGAGCATCTGCTGCCCTTTTAAATGAAGTGAAAAAAAGAGCAAGAGTCTTAAAGCACAAACATGTGGAGCTGCTTCAAACACCCGAAACTTATGGTTCAAATTCTCATCCAGCTCAAGAATAGCAGCCACGTTACCGCATCTGATAACATCCAAGAATGAGTACAAACTGCTTCATAAAGGGGATCATAAATTGCATAATTGGACAAAGCAGAAGATAATAACCTGTAACAATAGTTTGGAGCAGACCATACTGTAACTATCTGGTTGTTAAACATCCATTTATATCCTTCCATTACTAGCTGATGAGCACGGCAAATGTAATCCAAATTATTTGCGTGGTTAAAAGATGTGACCACATTTCCACCAAACAAGAACCCTGCACCACGAGGGCTTAAACCCCAACCATCAACCATGTCTTCAGGGTCTGACCATAGAAGGTCACACATGGCACCATCATGAGGTACTTCCTGCTTCCGGTCAATAGTTCTAATCTGTCGAATATAATTCAGTCAATTATTAGATAGCACAGGCTACAAGTTAGTAATGAACAAAGAAGGTTTGAGATCAGACCTGGTCTAGTGTGGAAATAGCTGGAGAAAGACCACCATGAACACTGAAAATTCGGTTCTCGATGAGTGCAGACAGACTGTAAGAAAGCATCACGACATATCAGAGACATAATTTAAGTTCAACAGGAAAGATGAAATGTAGGGTATCCACAAAGTTCATTCTAAGGTCAGTCTATCAGCATAACATCCATTCTAGGTTCCCATTTATGAGAAACCCTCTCTTCACTGAGATCTTTCAAGTCCCTGATTAAGAAAATCGGCTTTGTGTTTTCTTATCACCCCTACTAGCACATACACTAGATATAAAAAGAACACTGAACTATGATATGCAACAACAAATCCCTTGTTTGTAGCATGTTCATGCGCACAGTGAATTTTTCTTTGATGGGGATCAAGCACCCATGTTCCTCCAAGTGCATAGCATAAAGAGGACCGTGGAAGTCGCTAGATGCACAGCAGGCATCAGTCGCATGAGAAGCCTAATCCAAAACTAATCGTGCTCTGTATTTCAGACACTCTTCACAGTAGATCGAGCACATACACCATATATCTAGTGAGAGAAGATAAACTATCAACCTTAGATAATCGAAGATATCTGTGCAGTATCTCCAAACATTTACAGAACCATATTTGCGGAGACATTCATCGTAGAATCCGTAAACCTGGCAAAGACGACAAAGAAATAGAAGTTATGTATATGATAAGCTAGTGGAAAGGCTTTCATGAAATAGCATGTGAGGCTTGCATGAAATAGCATGTGAGAATTCAACCTGTGTGATCTGCCGACTCTCATGATTTCCTCTTATAAGTGTTATCCGATCTGGGTACCTAACCTGCGAGTAAGGAAAGGTTTAATCCAAAGTTCCAGGAAGTACTATCACAAAAATATAAAGCTGTGATTAAGATTCACGGAGTGTTAGACTACAGCACGTAGTTTACCGCCGTTTACTAGAATTCATGCAACATAAGCCTTGTAAGAGGCCCAACCAGATGCTATTACAGTTAGTTCCAAGAATCCGAGTAACCACAAGTTGTAGTTCATGTCAGGCAAATTAGACCGAATTTTAGTGATTTCTCCATTTGCTGGTGAGACATACATAAATTCTATAAATTTAACTTTCACATATCCCTTCACCCGAAATCATTTCAGTAATTTTTACATAGTCCATACAGCTGCAAGTACTATAATGCATTTCTAGGTACCCATGAGCAACAGCCCCTCACTCTATGTCTACCACTACCATTACACTCTACTCCTGATACCATAAATCCCTCTTCCCAAGTATCCAACATTACACTATATAGAACATAAGATTAACTATACTATCACCACTTACTAGGTCCTCAAATAGACATACGGACCATTAGATTAACAAGAGAACCATTGTGTTGCCAGTTTGTTCTAGTTTGCTAGGTTCGTTTGCACACCGACAGTAATTATTGCCGCACCAATTTGTCAAGCTTTTGAAGTGATCTGCCAGCCAGCGTTCTTTAACGAGTAACAAGATGTACTATATAAACCATGATATTTATGCGCAATACTATTACCATTTGAGGAGATTAACTGGGAATGACTTCTCAGAGTAGTTTATTTAAATTATTTTTCAGACTTTCAGGGAGTTGAACTGTTGAGGACACCCGATAATGCACATAAGCCACCCATAGGCATCAAAAAACTGGTCAAGCAGTGAGAGCAACCAATTATGCCTTGACAACTATATTGTGGGCTGTCTCAACATAATATAGTTGTGATATGATTAATATGCCAGGATGAAATAAAATTATGAATATCTGTTGAAAACCTGCATCGCTATGAGAACGTAATGCACTTGGTTTTAAGCATTACACTAGACTGATGGAAATACTAGCAGAAACCATTTATATAAACCATATTTCTTGTGACAGGAATAATGATGGACAAAAAGCAACACTACAATGAAGAACGCTATCAAATACTTCCCTAACACTTGCTAAGATGAATTTCAAACACAACAGGTCCCATGAAGATCCATTGCATGAGATAACTGACCAACTACGCGAACATAATCAATCCTAGATTCCTATGAAATTGTAGGGTCATAATTCCCAAGTAAGAAAAATAAGCACAGATCTGCTCTCGTAAATAAATATCAATAAGTATCCTTAAGGAAATAAGTTTAATGTCACCTTAAGGGCTAGTAACAGTAGAAATGTCTCCACAGAGTAAAATCCTCTATCAACAAAATCACCAAGAAACAAGTAGTTCGTCTTCGGACAATCCCCTCCTACTTTGAAAAGCTCTTTCATGTCATAGAACTGTCCATGGATGTCACCACAAATCTATAGAAAAGGAAAAAGGGATTATAAGTAAATGAAATAAAAAATAACTTTATACCATGGCGTCAATTTCATGCACACAATAAGAGGAAAAGAGTTTGAGATAGGCCCGAAACTAATTAACAAGTAGAAAAGATTGACTTGTTATCTTTTTCCAGGACCAAGACACATGTTTGTGTGCATATATATAAGGCACACCTCATTTTTCCTCTACAAAAATTCTTGAAGGATTTCTCCTAGACAACTGAAGTTATCATGGATGGATCCAACACTAGGCTAGCTTGGGCCAATGCTCCCCCAAAATTGTACTATCTTTTACTTTATACAGATATGTGATGGGCACTCTTAGACATAACTAATCCCATACTAAACAAAAAGCAAAAAGTTAGAACTGTCATACTTTACAAAATACGAGTATCTATAATGCTTAAATCAATGTGATTGTATTTAAAGTTGGAGTCATTAGTTACTTCTATATACTTCAAGGATTGTCTATGCTTCACATTAGTTCCTTCATACATTTGTCACTAATTCAAATTCCCATGATAAAATGATTCTCCGAAAGATTCAGCCGCTGGATCAGCTTCATATGTGTGCCAGCTAGGTGTAACTCTTGACTAAATACACAAAACCATTGAGGCTTAAAACCTCATATGTTGGGGGATTACGTTGAAACATTACGAGACCTAATTTCAATCACTGGCAAATACACAATCATAACTATCTATATTGACTATGATGTTTTAAACCTTAAATTAAAACTACACTATCAGATGTAACACTCAATTTACTTTTTCCCGTGTGGCTTATCAGAAATTGCTTTCTCCCGTCCACATGAAATCCAAGTACCTCCTGTAAGTGTCACCTACTGATTTCAAGTTCTTCCCTAGAGTATAGCATTGATTTCTCGTAGAAAGAATTTCACTAACTAAAAAAAAAGGCATGTACTGAGCTTTTTCACTTCACATCGAATTTAATCACAAAATTTCTCCTAAAATTCCAAAACCTAGAAATAACATTACCGAGTACAAATTACAAATTACATAGAGCTGTTTTTTTCCCAATCTACAAAAAAAAATCTCCAATTTTCTAGGTTTAAAATCCAAACAGATCGACCATAAACTCAAACAAAAATCAAAAATCAAAAAAATTAAACTGATGAAATACTCTTTTAACTCATACCAAATCAGATTAGCTGAAAAGAATAGCTCTAGGGTTTTGATTAGAACTTACAGTAACTGGAGCATCAACTCTTTGAACATTACTTTCTTCAACTAAGATTTCCATAGCTTTTAAGCAAAGAGCTTTTACTTCAGATTCCTTTAGTGGTTCGCATCTTTTGAGTTGTTCTATTTGCCTATCTAGGTCTGACATCGCTTCCTTCTTCTTCTTCCTTCCTTCCTTCTTCTTCTTCTCTCAGACCGAAAAACGAACCCTTGTTGTGGTGTTTTTTATTTAAGCTCTCATCTCGTGTTTTCTCTTTCTAAAAAATCGAAGTCCTCACTTTTTCTATAAGTACAGCCGCTTACGATTGGATTTGCCCGCTCTTGTATCTTTTTTTCCGTATTACCTCGGTAATTTTTTTTTTTTTTCCAACAAAAAATAATAGGGAAAAAAGGCTTCTGAAATTTGTTAGACCAAGGGCTATTCCTATGCACATGTTAAAAAAAACATGTTTGACATATTAGGTGGCATGGTAAACGAGTTGCGTCATTATGGAAAACCACCGAGCGACAAAGTTTCTAGCGAACAAAACTCATTAAAGCGTTGGTGACAATGTGAATATAGTTGGCGTCATAAATTCCATCGGCCGATTTTCTTTATACCGCTCGTTTGGCACTATATCGCTCAACGGCTATTTCCCCCATTTTTTCCTATATGTATGCCCATATACTTCTTCAAATCACTCACACCTACTAATACATATATTTTGGCGAGATCCAGTGAAGAGAGGAATGTTATTATGGATCGGTTTAGATTACAATAAGAAATGCATCAAAGGAGGTTGCAAGAACTTGACGAAGAGGAAGGTGAAGATGATAAACTAATTGACACTCTGATGCTCGTACACTCGGCCGAATACCTAGAGTTCCAGAGCCAAAAGAAGTATTCTCAAGAAGATATACGTATCGAGGAAGGGAATTTTACCACAAGAAGTTGATGCATGATTATTTTCTTCCCAATTGTTATTCTGATGAACATTTCGAACGTCGATTCCGCATGCGTCGGCATCTGGTGAAAAACATTATCGAAGATCTTTATCGAGTAGTACCTCGATTTAATTACCAGTTTGATGCACTGACTATTAGAGGTCATAGTCTTGAACAACAAGTTACTTCGGCTTTGATGATTCTAGGTCATGGCAAACCAGCGGATGCGAACGATGATTACCTTCGTATGGGTAAAACAACTTCATTCACTTACCTTTCATTTTTTTGTGAAGTTATGATTCATCATTTTGGTCCAACATATTTACGAAAAACCAACCGAAGAACATGTTAGAGAAATATTAAGGGAGAATGAGGAATGGGGATTCCTAGAATTCTAGGTAGTCTTGATTGTGTGTATTGGGTATGGCAAGGATGCCCTATTTATTGGGTCGGTCAATATAAGGGTCATTATCTAGAACCAACTGTTATCCTTAAAGCTGATGCGTCTTATGATTGTTAGATATGGTAGGCTTTTCTTTGGTCTTCCGGGTATACAAAATGATATTAATGTTTTGCACAAGTCGCCTCAGTTTGAAGATCTGAAGTATGGAATTTTCCCCCAAGTCCGTTTCATGATCAATGGCCATCAATACACTCATGGGTATTATCTTGCCGATGGTATCCACCCAAAATGGTCAACCTTGGTTCAGAGTTACCGTCAGCCTATTGTCGGTGCATTGGGCCATTCGTACCGGCATTTTAACGATCACCAAATGACAGTGAGGAAGGATGTGGAACACGCTTTTGGAATTTTGAAGAGGAAGTTCGCTATCATTTGTGGGCCATATCGTGAGTTGAGTCCTCGTGAAATGCACAAGACTATGCTCACTTGCATAATTCTTCATAACATGGTAATTTAGGAAACCCGTCGCGATAAGGAGTGGACTATCTATGAAGATGACGATATGAGGCCTGATATTCAACCACAAAGAGCCGTTCCTGCAAGAAATTATGTGCAAATGACTAATTACATTCAGAACCGGAATTTGTATGACGGTTTAAGAGAAGATTTGAGAATGAATCTTTGGGCAGAGTATGGAAGAGCAGGTGAGCGTGGTTATTAAGTTATGTATTTTAGTTTTCTCTATTAATTTGTTTGTAATTTGTTTTATTCAATATTAAGTTAGTAAGTGAAACTTGTTTAAGTAGACTGCAAGAACATTTCAAATTAGTCAACTTTTCATTTCAAACTAATATTAAGTAGAATGCAACAACAACAAATCAAATTAAAGTGCAACACTTCAAATTAAAACTTAAATTAATACATCAATTATCTAGAGGTTGTACTACATCGAATTCATCCTCATCATCATCACCACCAGGTTGGTTGTTATTAAATCCAGCTTGTTGTTCAATCTGTGCTTGAATCCTGTCAAATTCGACTTGCCGCACATGTTTTTGTCGGGGGTTTATAATTGAAGTGTCTGCTTGAAAAATGTTATGCTTGTCATAGTCATTCACAAATTTTTCTTGAGAAATGCAACTTTTCTTACTCTATCTGTTTTGAAATTTCCTATCAACCGCTCTTTGCTTCTCGACGGTCTTCTGATGTTCTATGAAATCCGCCATGTTAAATCCATCGGAGCTTCCACCTTCTTGAGCTAATTTTCAAACCAGTATTGCATTGTTTCTCCTTAATAATTTGCTCCTACCATCATTATTGAGAACTAAGTTAACATTTAGGTTTCTTAGGGTATCTGGTGAAGAATTTGATGGACCGGTTGAAAATGGTGAATAATTTGGTGTTGAGGGAGAAGAATTGTATGGTGACATTTTAGGTACTTGTTGATTAGCTGCTAGGAATTCTGGATTATATTTGTTCAACACCTTGAAAATATGATAACAACTTTCGAAAGCGAACTGTTTGCCATGTTTTAGTTGTCATTTTGTACGACCATGTCTTTCAACATCACAATCCACAAGACCACTCTCCCGGCCTCTCTTGCTTACATTATCAATCCAACATAAGAGGCGACTTCCTTATTGATTACAGTGAACCGTTCTGCCAACCCATTTGCATCACGAAAATTGATGTTCATGGTTTATTCTTCATATTAACGAAATATGTTTTCCCACATGGTGTTATCATGTTGTTGTGCACCATCGATACAATCTTGGGTAAAAAAAACATAATTATGACAAATGCATTCAACTTCTGTGATGTTGTATTTTGCACCAAGAACATTGTTGTTGTTTTTTACCTTTGCCTTGACTTTGAGATTGTGAATCCATATTACAAGAAATTATGAATTTTAGAGAAGGTGTGCTTGTTTTATATTTAAGGAAAATTGAGAGATTGGTAAATTCTAGAGAGATAATTCTGGTGTGAGTTGAAATGAGCGTTAAATTGGGTATTTATAGATGAGGGAAATTGTAGTCGTTGGATGAGGAACTGATGAGCGATGATATTTCCAGCGAGCAACAACTTCACCATCGCTGGCGCTGGAATGACCAACGAGTGATGGACACTCTATCGCTCGTTAGAGACTCCATCGTGTATGCCTGACTGCTATTCCTGTCACATATCCATATATGTTTGGCACTTTGGCATACCCATAGTGGGTGCTAAAGTGGCAAAATCGGCAGTTTGGCATGTGCATAGGAATAGGCCGAATACCTCATTAATCTTGAGGTTTGAGGAAATACAAATTAGATGAGAGGTGGTATTCCACCATCCCTCAATGTTATCATGCATCTTTTGTTCTTGCGAGAGGATGACAACACGCTGGATGAGATTTTTTATTTGAACTTGCGCTTAATGATATATCTTTATGGGGAGAGTGGCTGCAGAAATTGAGGTAACAAATTTGTTAGTTAATCGTTTTCATGTTTAAGAAAAACCTGTTTATATTGCATATATTTTTCTTTTTCTTAACAAAAATTTGGTACAATTGATATGTTCCATTATGTTGTGTATGGATTGTTTATGTGATTTAATTGTTTTCGGTTAAGAAAAACTATGTCAATTTATTTGGCTTATTGTTTGCTATCTTCTTTATTGTTGTGTATCAAGTATTTTTTCTTAACAAAATTCGGTGCAATCGCGGTGTTGTAATATATGTATTTATTTCAGTTGCTTCCGGCTAAGAAAATAATGTGCGGGTCAATTTATTTTGGTTTGTATCTATTGTTTGTGGCTTAACAAAATACGGGATCATTCATTTAGTCCAATTGATTCAGGATACGAGAAACTAAGTTAATTCTGATCTTAGTTAGACTTATCAATTGGAGGATTCGGTTATTCAAGTCTAATTGAATGCCTTGACAAGAAAAACTAGTTAATTAATCTAGTGTTTGTCTTGTCTAAAGGGAAAGGTCTAAGTTATTGTCTGAATAATTAGAGTCTGATGAGAAAAATAAAGTTAATTCTGATCATTATTTTGGTCTTATCGAAACAAGGATTGTACATACGCAATCGATTCAACAATGGAATTAAGTTTCTTAGTCAAATTGTTGGATTATACGGAAAATTGCTTCAAGAAATTATTTCCTTGATAACGTATTGAAACTAAATTACTTTTTAGTTTCGGTTTTAAGATTGGTTATCCAAAATGGTATGTCAAACCTTTGTGATTAACTCTTATAGGTTGTTTACAAGTCTATTAGATTTGTAATATCCTTTCGGTTTGTCCTTTATTTGCTCGAACTTTTGTCATTTTGTGACAAAAATGGGGAGAAATATATGGAGTAAACAAGTGATTTTTAATCACTAAGGAAATGACAATTGTATTTAAACGTTATATCTAACTAAAGAGTAAAGCATTGACTATGGGGGCACACATATCTGTAAAGACCCTCAAGCTCGTCAACGCTATTAGACTAGTCAAGAGACGTCTTAGCCGCTAATAACTCGATTAGTTTAACACGAATGTTAATTAATCTAACAACGATTTAGATACGAAACTAGTACCGTTGAATAGATCTCGAAAAGTTACGCAAAATGGACTACTGGATCGTGTCATTCGGATACCTAGCGAAGAAGGAATCATCCAAGTTGTGTGAAGGATAATATCGTTATTTCAGTGGAAAGTGTTATTTAGGCATCCAACTTTTATTTTCCGGGCAACCTCATCTTGTCAACACCTAAATGAGAAGATAAGACTCGTTATTCCTTCTCCTTTTCATTCTTCTTTCTTTTTTCTTCTTCATCTTTCTTCTTTTTCTTCTTCTGCTTCTGTTCATCGCTCCGGCGATTCTGCATGAGGATTCTGAGACCGAATCAAGAGTAGAAAGATCATGGTTGGGTTTCTGGTGGTGATAATTGTGGTGTGGTAGGTTTTGAATTAAAAGAAGTGGCCAATTGAAGAAGATTAAATTAGGGTTTCTCATATGAACTAGAAGTCGATTTGTGATGAATAAGAAGAATTAGTGAGTAGGTTTAATTGATTGAGGATCGAGATGGGGTTAATTAGATGCTATAGAGTTGTTCTTGAGTAAATGAAGAGTTGGGGTTTCACAGGAAAGCTCAGGGAAGATTAAAAAGAGGAAGTTGTTGTTTTAGGAGATTAAATTAAGGTTGGGTTTGCTCTGAATTGAAGTTTAGTTGGATGTATTGGGTTAATTTCATTTGTATGATAAATTGAATCAGAAATTAGGGTGTTTGAGAATAAAAGATGGTGATGAAGATTAGGAGTCTGACATCGAGAAAAGAAGAATACAATGGAGGAAACCAGTTGGTGATGGTGGTGTCAGTTCAGATGTTGATTCAATCCAAGAAGAATCGGATAAGGTAAATAAGGGTTCTCTTATTTCAATCTGTTTTCATAGAATTGAGGATGAAATGATGATATCTAAATTGGGTTGTGTTTATATTGAAGTTGTGTGATTGTTAATGAATTTATAGTTGAGTTAGATAAATGGGGTATGTGATGGAAATGAAATTGGTTATCTGTTGATGTTGTTTTGAGATGATTGGCAGGGAAGAATGTTTATTGGCTTGTGGTGAAGAACATGTTTGTATTGATGGTGTTGTTGCAAAAAAATGGAACTGTCAGTGTTGGTATTTACTGGTGCAGAGATAGCTGGTTACATATTATGAGATTCGAGTCCTGTATGTGTTGTTTGAGCAGATGTGGAATGAGTGGGTAAATGTGGATATTAAAGATGGACAATGTTATCCCAATTGAAGCTTATATGTATGAAATAGGATTGAGACAGAGTTGAAGGATGTTATAGTGTGGTTGATTTCTTGGTGTTGATATTGACTGGAGGTTGAATTGAGGGAGCTGTGTTGGGTTATAGTGAACTGAATAAGGGATGGTGTTGTTGTGTAAGTCTGAAAAAGTAGTGACAATGAAATAGAGAATGGAAATGTAGATGTGAATTTCAGGAAGATGAGGTAGATGAATTGAGAAATCACAGATGTGAAGTTGGAGATGTTGGTGATGATGAAATGGAGTGGTTAAGGGAGTTGAATTGCAAAGTTATGGGGTTAGTGTGAATTGCAGGGTATGCGATTGGTGTCAATGTTGTAATATGTAGGAAAGGGTTAGAGTGGTGATGAATTTGTTGTAAGGATGGATGAGAACTGACTGAGAATCTGATGTTATATGATTGAGTTATAGGAATAAAGGTTTGATGTGTGTGTGGAGTTGAATCTCTTGTAGAAGATTAGAGCTGCAACTGCAGTTAGTCTATATTAACAACGATCGATTCAAAGGATGAACCAGTGGATCGTGGATCTCGAGGTAGGCGTGGCTTGTCATCAAAAGAGGTGGGAATACATTTGACCCTTTTGTAACCATTATTGTCTGTCCGTTCATTCAATGCTTTGTTTAAATTGCATTATGATAATTCTGTTGATTCTGTGAATCTTTCCACGATTTGGAAAGGACTTGTAATGTTTTGTTTGTCAATATGAATTGTTATGGGAAATGAGAATTTTCACTTGTGGTATATAGGATACGCTCCTTCATATTTATATCTACATGAATTCAACTTTTATTGCTTAGAGTGGGTCATTATGGTCTTGGTGATATCAATAGCTAATGAGTGTGGTTAGCACGAGTATTATACGTTGTTTGAAGAAGGAGTTTGTCCGTATACATGTTCGTTTATTTTAATGACTTGGTCACTTTTTAATGTTTGGGAAAACATTATTGCTTTCCAAATCTTGCTTATGATTACTTTAAAGTTAAATGTTATTCCTACTGGGCACCCTTTTAGGGATGATGTGCTCACCCATTCCCACTTTCAGTTCCAGAGACAGATCAGAGTTGCGCAGCTGCGCAGCAAAAGCTTCAAAGGTTGATTTCGTTAGTTGGTTAACTTCTGCTGTGTTTATTATGTTGTATATTTTATTTGTAAACCAAATAATTATTGTATATGTATCATCTGAGAGGAATCCTTGTATATATATATATTTCATAGTGGGACTGGTTTTGGGTTAAGTTTTCTAACAGATTTCTTAATTGAATGTTTAAGTAAATGATTTAGATTCTTAGTGCCTCTTTATTTAGTTAATCTCTTGGATTAGTCAGCTGCTAGCTTAGGAGGCGCTATAGTGTTGGTATCAGAGCTCACTATTAGATCTTATATGGGAAAAGATAGAAATAGCCAACGAAATGACAATTAATTAAGAATTTTTTTTTTTAATTTTAATTTAATGCAAATAGTCAAATAAAAAATTAAATGAATTACCGCATGATGAATTTTGGTTTCCTCCGTCGTCCCATCGTTGGTTTAGCTCTTCATCATGGAAACACTCAGAATAAGATTTCATTGCTCAAAAATGGTTTACAAATGATGAAAAGGAGACAAATTGAATAAACCAGGAAACTGCAACACTTTTATGGTGTTGCAAGCCCACTGTTACAGAGATTGACACAAAGAAACCGTCGTTGTTACTGTAGCTCTACGACCCACTCTTAGTGTCGTTATCACTGCTGATAAACGACTGTTGTGGATAGTCTGTTCTTCGTGTTCTTCAGAAAATGCAGCAGCAGCAATACTGATTCTGCAACTTGATTTTCTCGCCTCTGTAATGTTCTCTATTCCCCCCAAAACTCTCCATCCCTTCTTTGTGGTGCTAGCAGCTTATATATACCCATTCTGACCGAGAATATGTTCTCATAACTCCAAATAATTCCCGGCAGTTACTAACAAATATTCCCATGCAAGACACGTAGATTTCTTCCCTGTTTTGAATCTTCACGCGTCTTTGCACATCTGACACACTCCAATTAGTCTGAAACACGTCCCAGAAGTAGTTAAACACACATCCATCTTACGCCATGCACAGAAAACACGTACAATCCCGTGAAAAACTCTTCTCAACTACGCACTCCCCTGTTTTCTTCTCACCGAGAATCTAGCCAAATATAGCTGACGAAATCGACCATACCACGCTTGTTACCACCATTCAAGTCATCCCAACAATTCTCAGTCGTTGAGTCTCCTTCATTCTCGTCCAAACTGCCAACCCTAATTCTGGTTATTTGAAACCAGATTTTCCCGCCAAAAACAGATTTGAAAGGTAGAAGATGGTGTTCCCCTAACCAAACTGGGGGTGCGAATAGCAGGTGCCCAACTGAGGTGCCCCTTATCCAAATTGAGGGTGCCTTTAATACTTTTCTCTGGGAGTCCAAATAGCACGTTTTGAGCAACTTTTTCCACACAAGTGTTTCTCCAAAAACACCTACAAACACACAAAGCATCAAAATTAGTACAAAAACCGAGCACTAACAATAGAGACATTGAGTACAATTTAGACACAAAAATGTGTCTATCAAATACCCCCAAACTTATTATTTGCTAGTCCTCGGGAAAAACTAATAATAAGAAAATAAAACCGAGTTAATCTCGGGAGGGTTTACTAGAGGTGTACCCACAAAACCATTACTCCTACTTGGTCACAAGTATCCAAAGAGCTACGAGGACATACATATTCTCAACCTATCTCCAAGTAACTAGAATGCTAGAGAAATTAAAGGAGCCAACTCTAAAGCTGACTAAAGAAAAGGGAAGACACATCCGCAACACTGCTAGATAAATAGATATCCGCTACACAGCTAGATAAACATTGTAAGATGCGTCCGCTGATTTACAGCTGGATAAGATTAGGAGAGAGATAAAGATGAGAGGGACATCTGCTACACAGCTGTACTAATTACGTGTGATGAATTAAACCAGTGTTAGAAAGATCTTGTGCCAGATTGAAAGCGGACTAACAAAGCAACCAAATGTATCTTTCTTTGACTCTCTCATAGTGCTCAGTAGAAACAACATCCTCTTCGGTCTTCAATTGTTGATGATAAACTATCGAACCTCATAGAACCTTGACAATTAACTCTTCTCTTCGATTTCTTGCTTGACTTATAAATTTCTACTTCCCTTTGGCCTTATTGAACAAAACGTAACGATGATTTTTTTCATTTTTATTTTTTTATTTTTTTTTCAACACAAAAAATAACAAGACAAAAATTTAAATGGCCATGATAGAAGGACTTTAGAACTTGGATCTTCGCAACTTGTGATGTCTTGGTATCATGAACTTCAACAACTTATATCATTTGTTCTTATAACTTTTTGTAACTAAGTCTTCAACTTTGATTTTTTTTTTTGAATTATTCTTTTCTATTGTTGCTTCTAAACCTTAAACGTCTTCAACTTTCTTCATAAATTTTGATGTCGCTCTGCTTGTTGATGATGATAAGTTTCTACTGAGAGAGAGTCGTAATCTAGTAACTAAGACTACATTGTGAGGTTGCTTTGTCTTTCTGGCATTTCCTGACCTACTTGCCTTTCCATCATGGATGGTTAGGTCCATCACGGTTACCCTCTAAAAGGAACAAGTTCTCTCCTGAATTTCAAGGATCTCAATGTCTTTTTCTCTAATGTCTCAATAGATTGTTATCTCTAGCATTCAAATTTCTATCTTTTCGGTGAGAAACAGTATGTAAACTTAGCTAACCAGATACCATGTGACGCTAGAAGTTTCAAAAATGCGACTAAAATACCCCCAAACTTAAATCTAACATTGTACTCAATGTTCTAAAGATAAAATTAAAAGCATGAACAAGGAGAAACTGTTACCACTTGAAGCAAAAAAGATAAGGAAACATATTACCGTGTCGCAAGAATATTGGGTTACTTCCCAAGAAGTGCTAAGTTTAAAGTCTTCAGCCAGACATCAAATACCTCAAAAAGGATTGTCACCTTCCAAAGTCATATATCAATAGTCGAAACAATTGTGGGTCCATAAGACCAAATAGAGCAGACACCAGTATGAGACAACTGCACTGGTTTAGAAAAATGAAAAGAAGGAGCACGTCCTCATCTAAGGTTTCTGTCAAGACAACTGGGTTTATCTGCGGCGCGTAATTGAACTTCATATGTGTGTCTCGAAAAATAAATTCATCCGAAAAACGGGTCTCTAATACCTGGGTTACCTCCTGGACGGCATCAGGAGGATCGGGTAGAGGAGTCTGAATAGACTCAAGTAATATCTCAGACACACAAGGCTCGAGTCCCAAGTTAGGGACTCTAATTAGGGATACGTGATAATCACAAGAACCATCACTACCCCCAAACTTAGGGTTTTCATTACTCAAAGACAAACCTCTAACTATTGCTTGAATTTCCGGATCTTCAGAGTCCTTAAAATATTCAAGAGATTCTTCTAGTTCTCTACCCCCAAACTTAGGGTTGTCATTACTCTCAGACAAACCTAAAAATATTGCCTGAATTTCTGGGTCCATAGAATCTTTAAAATACTCAAGAGATTCTTCTAAAGATTGATCACACATCTGATCTAAGAGAATGGTTTCCTCAAAATCATCTAGAGAATCTACCAGTAAAGTGTCAAGCCAATTATCCTGAACTAAAGTGCTAATCATATTCACTTCTTCTAAATCATCGTTCTCAGAAGGTTGTATAGTAATATTAAAGACATTTAGTTCAGTGGTCGTATTACCAAAGGATATGTTCATAAGTCCGGTTCTACAGTTGATGACAGCGTTAGCTGTGGCTAAAAATGGGCGACCTAAAATCACCGGGATTTGAGCACTTGGGTCCTGAACTGGCTGGGTGTCTAAAACAACAAAATCCACTGGATAAATAAACTTATCAACCTCAATCATAACATCCTCTATGACACCCCGAGGGACTTTGACAGACCTATCAGCTAATTGTAGTGTCATTTTGGTCGGTTTCAACTTACCAAGACCTAGCTGGGTGTATACATGATACAGGAGTAAGCTAACACTAGCTCCTAAGTCAAGTAATGCCTTATCGACAGTGTGGTTACCAATTTCACAAGATATGGTAGGGCATCCAGGGTCCTTATACTTAGGGGGTGTTTGGTTTAGAAGAATTGAACTTACTTGACCAGCTAAAAAGGCTTTCTTATGAACATTAAGCTTACGCTTTATTGTACAAAGATCTTTAAGGAACTTGGCATAAGCAGGCATCTGCCTAATTGCTTCTAATAAAGGAATATTGATGTTCACCTTCTTAAATATTTCCATTATCTTAAAGTTGACTCCTTCTTTGTTGGGGTTAACAACTGAGGATATGGGGCTCTAGGAACAAAGATAGTCCTATCAGGAATTTCTTGGGACTCCTTAGAAATTGTTTCAGTTTCCTCAGTTATGGGTTCCTCTTGGGAAGTAGAGGGTGGAACTACGGTATGTTCACTAGGCATGGCTACCTTATTGTCCACTGTTTTACCGCTCCTGAGGGTTTTTATCGAGTTCACATGGTTTGATGATTCCTCACCAACTAAAGATATTTGATGGACCCCCCTAGGATTGGCTTGAGTTTGACTAGGAAACTTACCTTCTTCTCTCTCACTTAAATACTTAGCTATTTGGCCGACTTGAAGTTCTAATTTAGAAAGAGTCTGAGAATTATCCTTATGGTTCTGCATGGTTTCTTGTTGAAAGCTAAGGTGGTTAGCTGATAACATATCATGGTTCTTTACTAACATAGTAATAGCTTCTTCTAAGGTAGAGATCTTTTTCTCAGAAGTGTTCTGAAACTGGGTTTGACCTGAAGGGTTCTGAGTATAACCAAAACCCGGGGGAGGCTGAGTATTACTAGGCTGACCTTGATTCTGTCCCTTGGACCAAGAAAAATTAGGATGGTTTCTCCAACCAGGGTTGTAGGTTTCTGAGTATGGGTCAAACTTCTGACGGTTCTCGAACCTAGCATTGTTATAGACAGCATGATCTTGCTCTTCACTAACATGACCTTCCCAAAACGAGTTATTGGGTTCTACTCCACAACTAGAGACTTGAGAGGCTCTAATACTATCATCAGTTTCAACAAGAGACCTATGTTTAGGATGATTCAATTCCAAAGCTTCTAACCTTCTAGACAAAGCAGCAAACTTAGCATCTGACCCGAAGCTTGTATCTACCACATTGGTGCTACTTCTATTGACCAAGAGTCTTTTAGGGGGTTGAACACAAGACTCCCACTGTTGGGATTTTTCAGCGACAACTCTTAAGAAGGTAAAAGCATCATCAACATTTTTACTAGTGAACTCACCAGCGCACATAGACTCGACCATGGCTTTGGTCGAATAGTCTAAACCCTCATAAATAATTTCTACAAGTTTCATCTTATCAAATCCATGGTGAGGACACTGGGATAAGAGATCATTGAATCTCTCTAAAAACCTATAAAGAGACTCTTCCTCTTGTTGCACACTAGCACTAATTTTCTGCCTAACAACTGCAGTTTTATGCTTAGGGTAGAATTTCATATAGAAAGCAGCAATAAGTTCCTGCCATGTTTCAATGGATTCAGATGGTAGGTTATTCAGCCAGGTCTTGGCTTTATCTCTCAAGGAAAAGGGGAACATCTTAAGTTTCAAAACTTCATCAGTAAGGTCTTTTATTCTAACTGTCCCACAAATTTCCTCAAAGTACCTAGTATGAAAATAAGGGTTCTCATCATCTTTTCTTAAGAATATAGGGATCATCTGAAGAATACTAGGTTTTATCTCGAAATTAGCCGTATTGGCTGGCAATTTAATGCACGCAGCTCGATTGGTCCTAGTTGGGAACATGTAATCTTTCAAAGTTGTCATTGCTGGCACAACTGAAGTACTAGGGATACTTTCTTCACATAGAGATAGATTCTCAAAACTGAAGTTTCCAGAAACGGGATTCTCAAAAGAAGAGTCTTCGAGCTCCCCGCCTTCACAAGAAGAACTACTAGGTTTATCACTAATCAAACGACCTAGAGTGTTTCTTTTCCAAGCCCGCTCTCTAATAACCTCGGGCATACACTAGAAAAACAAAAGAAAAAGAAAAGTCCTAAAAGGAAGGGAAGTTCTATGCAAACACAAGCAAGGCTGACTTCACCACAACAAACCTATTGATTTCTAGCAAACAAAAAGCATGATGGCTCCACTTAGATTGTTTCTAGACCAGCTTCTAATCCTTCGAAAGGGAATGCGTTACAATTTAAACAAACCCCTCTGGAATCAATCTGAGTCAAAGTAAGTTGAATATAGGCGAGGGAAGCTGCGTGGAGCTTTGATACCCAAGGCCTCACCGCATTACAATGCGGCACAGTCACGCATTCAACTCACAGAAACCATCATGAACTTCGAAGTATGCTTAAAAGAGTAACCAATATTTTTCGAACGACTTTCCTATTAAGCTCGTTACCCTATAGGTCTCGTTCTAGTCAGTATTTTAAGCTTAGGTTCGCGTTTGGTATCGTTTTCCTAAGGCGGGCAAGAAGAGAACGGTGATGAAATCCGAACCCTTATCTTGTATGGCCAGTCCTTGCCCTTTACTAGGAAATTAAAGCATCTGTATTCAGTTCCTCGACATATATTCACACGAAGGAAGACAGTAACTCGCTGACAGGGGATTCGCGAGTGTTTCGACAAACTTACCTCCCGTTCCAGTTGGGCGAAGAACCGCTGAAGTCGACTCGGCCACGACTCCTATGTCATGTGCGAACCCGAGGGGCCGAGACGATATTGTAATCGTCGTCCTTCCCTGCAAACAGTTTTATATTTAATGTACCCTTCCTTAGGGTTTGAAAAAAAAAAAAAATAATTGTCCAAGTCCAAAGTCCAAAAAAAGTGCAAAAGAAAAGAAATAAAAAAAAAATAATAGTTACAAAAAATGGAAGGTCTCTAAAAAAAATAAAATAAATTCTCTCTCTTTTTTTT